>NW_010171212.1:0-21744 GCF_000695765.1 Mesitornis unicolor
CCCAAGACTTGGCAAAGATGATGGAGAGAAACTTGTTTTTTAAGTGAAAAATTATGTACATGTCCCTCTTGTATTACTGTCTGTTCCTTTTCAAGGTGAAGCTGGTAAAGAGAGGCAAAGGCCTTGGAAAGGTCACACGTTAAGTAACATTATTTTCTTGACTTGTTAGGGACATACATGAAACCTGGTGGTACATTTTCAGTACCATGAGTGCTGAATCAGGCACTTTATTAATCACTGATAGTAAACTCAGTCTCTTAGTCTGACAGTAATTCTGAGTCAGAACTACTTATTTCAGTGCCACATGCTTTAGTCTTCAAATTCATGTTGTATAGTCTAGGTTACCAGCATCTAGATGTAACACGATCTAACATGTCCGTATAGTTCTTTTGAAAATAAGATAAACCCTTTCTTGTTACACACATTTTGTATAATAGGGAGAGGGTGTCCAGTTCCCTGTATTAAGTAATGGCAGGGCTAAAGCTGCTATCACTGAACAGAAGTTTCTTTTGATTCTCAGTGAAACAATACAGTCCTGTCACAAGGACCTGACATCTGCAACCTGTGTCACGCCTTTTGTCCAAGTCCCTGAGAATTGCGCTTGCAGACTGGGAGCAAAAACAAATTAAGAATTCCAAAGGAATTTCTATATCTTCCACTTTAGTTCTTCTAAGTCATTCTTCCAGTATGCCACCTACTAATTTTCTCAATTTCACTAAGTATTTTTGATGTTTTCCTTATTATAATTTCACTTTCATAGAAGTTTCTTGCATGAGAGGTATTTCCCGAACCTATTTTGGTTCTGTTTTCAGATAAACTTTTGCATTGTAGAAGCTCTGCAGAGACTCAAGTGAGAGAAATCAATTGTCTGTACTTGATTCTCTTTTGTAGTGGTGGAGTGTGTCCTCCCAGGATTCTCAGCTTGTTCTCACAGTTGCCATGGCATCTGATACGAATTTTTTAAATGTAGTTATGTGCTTATAAATGCTGTGTATTTCTTTTCAGCATATTGCCCAGAAATGCTATATTTGAAGTGAAAACATTATATCTCTTGAGTACATTGTAAATATAAAAAATAGTCTAGTCAGATATGTTTTATTGTTTCTGTTTTGTTCCGTTGTTTCTCTAATTCCTATTTGCTCTAACACTTGTGCACTGTACTCCAGTACTCACTGTAGTCAGAACTGCGCAAATATATAAAAATGCAACCTTTCATAAAGAGCCTTTTCCCATACAACTAATTTTGCAGAAATTTATTCTCTTGCATGCAGTGAAAAAATTCTTTTAGTTTGATATTCTTCCAAATATCTCTTTACTGTGTGGATTTTAACTTTTTTCTAAGTGCAGTAAATCTGGGCAGCTGCATCCAAATAATGTTATTTGTGTGTGTTTTACAAATGTTTTCATACACATGTAGATGGAAAATGTATAATTATTACACATCAAAACTGGCATTAAATGGTCATTAGTGGTTTAAATATGATAATTCAGAAGTTGGAGTTTCCCATTATGTCTGACCTCATGTGTGTTACCTAGTCTTTAATGGTAGAATCACTTAATATTTTTCAATAGGATATTCGCCTCAGGTTGTATTACAACACAGATTCTTCAGAGCTGTTTACTCATTTCTGAAAGGTTTGGCTATGACACTAAAGTATTTCCTTGACAGAGGTGCTTTTATACAAGCGTATGTTAAAATGTAATTTCCAACAACTGTGCCCCAGTGAGTCTTCTTTGAAGCTCATGATCAAATGTCTCATTTATTTCAGTGCTGCAGTTTCAGGTTCCTAACAAGTGTTGGAAACTGGACAGTTTTTAAAAAAAAACAATCAAACAAAACAACATTCCCCTTCCCCCCAAAAAGAACGTCAAGCATCCCCATCCAAAGCCGTAACCAAGAAGTTGTCTACTCATAACACATTCAACCTCACTGCCTTGAGGTGCTGAGTACAACCTACCTGCCTGTCTGTCTGTTTCTTGGTGCTGCCCAGGTGGCACCCAGTGAGGTCCCAATCTCACAAAGCAGGTGCACGTGTGGAAGCATATTTGAAGGAGGAATATATTGATAACTCTAGCTAATGCAGTCCTGGGACCTTTGCATTCAACTTGGCCTCAAAACTTGATTTATTTGCATGAGAGAAATATAAAGTTTCAACTCTTGTTGAAGCTTTTCTTTCATTAAATGAAGAGGAATAAGAGAAAGAGAATAGATGGTAAAGAGCTTTCCTCCCTATTGTAAGACACTCTAGCTGAATAGGAACATGTGGTTTGAATTGCCAGAGGGGAGGTTTGTTTCACAGGACTGTCAGAACAGAACAGGGCAGTCCCAGAGTCATTTGAATCCTCTCTTGTGTTCCAGAAAGGTAAAGACTCACTGGTAGGTGCAAGCTGTAGTTTACTTCCCCAGTGGCAAACAGGTGGTTTGTCTTGTGTTTCTGCAAGCTAATGGGTGTGTTGAAGTGTGAGGGCTCATGGAATATGACAAGGGGGAGTTGTGACAAGGAAGACTGGTCTTTGGTGCAGACAGATTGTGATGAGAAGCAAGGAGCAGACACTCACTGTAGTGGCCAATCTCCCTAGTAAACAGAAGGGAATGGGTAGAATTTGCTGATACTCAAAGTCACAGTTTCTTTAAACCCGGGAATGGAGCAAGAATGCAGTAGATGAGGGAGAATCTGTTTTGCTTCTCTCTCTCTAGCTTAGCTTTTCTGTGTTTCTATTTCACAACTATCCAGTTCTTATTCCAATGGTTGTTAGTCCTTTTCAGTTGTTTTGAGATTTTTAATATTTTATTTATTATTATTTTAAAGCCTGTCAGATGTTTGGTAGGGAAGCCACTATGAGGGAAAAGTGTTGGCAGAACCATCTCAGCACTCTACTGTCCATCCCTTATGTGTGGGTTTTTTTAGCTTAGCCACCCTGTACCCTGAAAATATACAAACTATAATATAAATAACTTTTAATTTCTGCCACATTACAGAGTATTAATTGCTAGGGAAGGCTGTGCGTTAAGGCAAGTTACTTCAGAAGCATACATCAGCATCATAATATGCCCCTGTTGTGAAGCTTCATAACCTTTAGGAATATGCAGATTTCAGATGCCATGCCATGTTTTGGGAGTATCCAGATGGGCACTCAGTAATCAAAATACCTCAAATCAGTGACATTTTTAGAACACTTAAGCATCATTTTCTCCTTTTCTCTGCCCATGGGTAGTAATATGCTGTAACTGCTTGCTTCTACGTGTTCTGGCTCAGTCGGACAAGGCCAGGTGTACTACACTCAAAGGAGTATCTGGAAGCCTTTGTTATTTAACCTAAGCTGTTTACTTCATGCTGTAGTGCCTTGAGACAGAAGATAATCTTCTGTTTTTCCTTTTTAAAGTGAAACATCTCACTTGTACAAAAATTATCCTGTAAATGGCTTGTTTGCAAGCTCTACTGATATAACATGCTGTTTCCTCTTATATGACCAGTGCTTCCGCAGACAACTAAATCTGTCTTATAATTCCAGGCATAAGGTTTTTTGGCACAATAAAACTTAATTTTTTGTTAACATTTCCAAAAATCACAACTGCTACTGCCAATTTATAGCACTGGGAAACTCGACCATAATATTTTCATATAAATTCATTGGCTTAGGACATTTCTTCCTTGGATAAGGCAAGCTGGATAGCTAGTAAAGATATTGAAGAAGTTTGAAAGGATGTTTAAAGTTAATTTGAGATGAAGCTTGAACCTTACTTTAGAGGAGGAAAAAAATTCCTTAAAGGATGTTATGTTTCACTTCTGCCTGAAAGACTGGCATAATAACTAAATCTTAGTGGTTTTTGCCATGCTCTGTTTGCTACCAAGCTGAAACTTTGGCTTCCAGCCTCTTCCAAGTTATTGTGTTGGAAAGAGTCAGCTGCCATGTAATGGACACATGGATAAAGCTCAAGGATTTTGCTAGTGAGGAGATGCTAGTTGGTGCGTTCAACAGCCTATGTGATAGATATGGCTGTTTGGATTTTGTTATTTTTTGATTTTTACTATTCGTAGATTTTTGGTAATGTGAATGACATGAACCTCCTTCTTCTCTGCTGTTTTTGGGCAAAAGTTACTTTAAACCTCTGTATGGAAGTGAAGGAAGTGGAAGCACAGGGAAAGAAAAGTATAATTTTTTTTTTATTTTACCTTTGTCTCTGTGTGCCAGACTGCTTCCATCCTTCCACCTGCAACCAGAGCTATCTGTGGGCAGTGAAACAGGTGATTCCACTGCTATAAATTGTCACTGGGATTTAAACCCAGCGGCCTAGGAGTTGGGTATTTACTTACATGGATTTTGTGTAATTGATGTATGCAAGAACTAAACCTTGCAGTCACATTTGCATTTCCTTCATATTTTGAAGGCTATCTTACTGATTGGGAATCTGAGCTTCCGATGCCCATTGTGCTGCAAATTAAAAGAATGAATAGTCTAGAGATATGTAACCATGTGTGTGCTGTCATATTCATGTTTTCTATGGGATATTATATATATTATTGAGCTGGGCTCAGTTTAGTTATCACTTTATGAGCTGGTCAAGGCCAGATCCTCTCAACTCCTATCAAACAAAAGTTAATAGTAAACTGACACTGATTAGCTCATCGATCATGTTTTTTTGTGGCCAAGAATATTTCCAGTTTTCAGACTAACCTGAGATATAGGGCTATCATTTGTGAGTTTTCTAGAAAAAAGAAAACATTTCCAGAAGAATAGATTTTATATGAGTGTCTGGCAAATTTCTTTGGAGCCACAGCCTGATGTAAGGAATGATTGTTTAGGACCAGCCATTGTCTGTGTCTGCTAGATAACTGAAGGAAGAAATTAGGGGGGGACCTTGCAAATAGAACTGAGAAATCCAAGGGAGACATGTGATATCTGGTGTAATTTACGTGCCTCTTACCTTTACCATTTGTCAGTATTGACTTTTTTTGTAATTTATTTTTGGAGGTGGGGGAGGGATGGAGTGAGAGAAGGGAAGTGTATTGCACTGAAATACTGAATACATTTCAGTTATTGACAGTACCTGTTGAGGAATCATTGTCTGATGGAAAATCCAATGTCTACAAAGTCTACTTTTTCCATGTGAGTCTGAAATATTGCCAAAACACAGCAGAAAACACTAATTGCAGTATATTGTTTCAGCTCAGTTTGGTGCACATCAGAATTTAGTTGAATGGATTGCAAACATTTAATTTTAAAACATCTTACTATACCTGCATTTTCCAATCAGCACATTTTCCCTCTGAAATTCAAACTACCTATGTCTCCTGAAGTCTGAGCTGACCAGAGGACTATTTCTGCCATAGAATAACAGTTTTCCCTTCAACTAGTCTTCTTTGTAGTGCATCATGGGAATTTATTATGAGAGACATAGAAAGCCTAACATAAATAGGATCTGAACTGGACCTCCTCTATGGCAATGGGAAATGCATTTTTAATGTTCAGATTAATTGCTCTGAAGCATTTTGTGTCAGCTCAATAAAATGAAATGAGATGCTTTTGCTTAAAAATTACTGAAATATATGAATATTGATAGTGACAGAAACACAAGTAAAACTACCTTTGGCCTCTAGAAATTGTCCCTGCAAAATCTTAATTCTTTGTGGGTTTTTTTGATATCAAGATCACTTTAGAAGTACGAGATTAAAGAAATAGATAAGCTTTGCCTGAGATAAGCAGCAGTCTCCTTAAGGTATTTTGATGTAGGTTTGAAATATCAAAACTTCTCAGTAGAGAAAGATGGATGTTAAAATTTTGGTTCAGCATGGTTAGCATAGCTGTGTTATAGGGAGCCAGATAAGTTTTTTCCTTCAGCCACTGATCCACTACTTACCTTATAGCCTACTATTGCATTCCTCAAATGCAGTTCCTATTCCTGTATTGCACATTTGCTTAGTAGTTATGATATTGCCACAACACCTGCAGTGATTAGATGATAACGCCCAGAAGGATGCATGTGGTGAATCCAGATGAGGAAGTAACCTGAATTAGCTCATTAAGTCATATCAGATAAAAATTAATCGCATGTGGTCAAGTCAAAGCAGCAACTTTTGTGAAGAAAAGCACAGCTGGATAGGATAGAGATGAAATGTTAGTTTGCAAGCACTTCTGCACTACATTTATTTCTACACAGATGGTCTCATATTGATACAGAAATCTGGAGACCTGTCTGAAAAGAAGGGCAAAACAGTATATCTCTCTAATCATGTTATGGAAATTTAACACTATCTTGTTCCTCTTCCATCTTTTAGCGTGATTCCCTCAGTTCACTCATTTTGTATTAAAGTTCAATTGTTCTAGTAACATAATATTGATGTCCAACTGCCAAAGCAAATGCAGGGTTCAGATTTTAATTAGGTAGAGCTCTGGAGACTTTTATTTGATTAATTATTCTAAGGCAACAGAAGAGTTGTGTGAAAAAAATCTTTGCATGCTCCTTTTACCGCATATGCTTACCAGAGGATCTTGAAGGGGTTATTTATATATTGTGGTAAAAAATTACATTAGCACTTGCTGCCCCAGCAGACTTCTTGGGTTTTGCTAAAATTCTCCTATGTTTATCTGTTGGCCCTATGCAGTAAAATATAATGAGAGGCTTTGGGAATGTTTCCACACATCAATTATCAGTTTTATACAAAGAGCTATCAGTGGGCAGGGTGCTTACCCATTACATTGAAAAGACTGTGGCTTTTGTTCACACGGTAATGATAGGCAATTCACGAATAGCCAACAATACAAAATCATAACATTAGCCTGGAGTTGGGCAGATATATTACCACTGCCAGAAAGAATAATTTTGATGAACTGTTAAAGTCATTATTCAGTTCCATTACTCTGTCATAACATCCATTCAGCCTGTGTCTAGGTTATGTTTGGTTTGTTGTTATAACTTCTGTAGTGGAAGTCAGCTGCAGTGTAACCTTTGTCAATAAAAGACCAACACAAACAGTTGGGTTTTGTATGTTATTAGCCGTGTAGTCATGGACTTTTTGTTTTCCTCTCTGGTGACTGCTGAGGTCAGACGTCAGTCTCAGGGCAAACTGAAAAGCGCTATGATGGTGTAGAGATTACCTCATTAAATGACTATGCACCATATTAATAGTGGCTTTGCCAATGTTACTTTAGGTAAACCCTTGCTTTTCCTGTCATAGTCATAACACTGAAGCACTTCCTATAATTATGAGCTTCCATTGATGGTGCCTGTAGAACATCCTTGCCACTAAGCCTATTTCCTGGCTTCTTGTTTGGTGTAGGTTGCAAATTGGTGTTATGGTGACAGTAGAATGATACAGAACTGCAAGAGAGAGGTGAGGTTTTGAAAGGACAGAGGAAAGGGAAATAGAAGCTAGTCAGCTGTTTTTCTCTTCCTGCCTCTTCCCACTTTTTGCAAGGGTTATGCTGAGAAGCAGTGAGCTAACATAAGAAACATGGTGTTATCCTTGACCACACTCTTCCCATGGAAAACCATGTGTCAGTGCTGCAGAAATCTCTCTTTCAGCTGTGTAGTTTGCACAGTCTTCACCCATGTGTATCCCGGGATGACCTTTCAAAGGCAGTACATATGGCCTGGTGACCACAAGGCTCTCTTATTGTAATTCTTTCTTAGTTGGGCTTGCAGCTCGACTCCACCACTGCACTGGAGAGAGCTGAGAATGCACACCTACCTCACTGGGTTGAATAGCTGTGATCAAATTACCCCTCTGCCTTCTTTATGTTGGCTCCTTGAAAAAAAGCTAGTGGTTGGATTTTAAAATTGGCCTTTAAGAAAGGAGTCTTTAGCACAAAGAGATGTTTTAAGATATCCAAGACCTGCTTTTTTAGAGTTTTGAGATGGCATTCATTTTAAAAGGGTTTGAGTCTCGCAGCTTTGATTGGCAGGGTAAAACCTTTGCTTTAGTGTTTCTTGAGATGTAGAATTTATTCCTCTTGGGCAGCTGCCTCAGCAGATCTTTTAAGAAAATAATTCTGAATTATTTTTTTTTTAACAGAGTTATTTTCTTCTGGCTCTTGTATAATTTTCTGCCCTTATAGTAAAAGTTGTCTATGTGGCTTTTAATATGTTGTTACACTTTTACAGTCTGTTAAACTGCATTGCATTTTAATTGGGTGGGTTTCCTCACTGAGGTTGGAAAGATTGGTACAGAGAGGCATTCCAGACATAAGATGATTTAGCTTTGTAAAAGTCCTGTTGTCATATTATGACTTTTGAAAGGATCACTTGCCAAAAACTGAAATATACTCCCTGCTGTAATTCCCTTGCCTTACCTGGAGATACTCCAGAGAAGAATTTTGACTACAGCTTTAACAATAGAACAAGAAAAAATATAAGTTGCAAACCTAAGGTTTATCTTGTAACTTATCGTTTCACCAGTCTGTTTAAAAATTATACTGTCATATTACTGTTAGTTTAATTGTTCTTTATAATTACCCTTTGGTGGTTTGAGAACAATATTTATTGAACTCTGTTTGCCTTCTATTCTTTGACATGGATTATTTGTTCTTGTGTTGGTCATACAAGTTGCAAAATACAGACATTTAAAAATAATTTCCTTCTTTAATAATAAGAGTCTTTATTATGTAAAAATTGTGAATCATTACATTTATTAAAAAGTTCAACAAAAGACACAATTTTAAATGTTCATCTTGCAAGTATCTCACAGAAAAAAAACATAAAATTGCATGTTTCTACTATCAAGTTTAAACATTAAACTTCAGTATATTCTCAGGGTGAACACAGAATCATTCCTTTCACTCCAAAGTACTTCATTATTTGATTTTTATGAAGAACTCTTGTTGTCATTTGTGCCTGCTGCCTTAAGGCATGAGCATGAAACAGGGGTATTGGTAAGAGCCTTTACAACACAGTGGGCAGATGTTGGATGTGATAGCCTTGCACAGCTAAATCCCACATGGAGTGAATCCACATTCATGGCACATTAATATCTTCTTGTTTATGCACATACTCAGGTTGTGCCTGCATTCTCCCCAAGTTTTTCAGGATTTTTTTGTCTGTGTGTGAGAAAAGGAAAAGAAGTGTTAATTTTATCACTAATTAAAAAATGAATGTGACCCTCTTATTTCTGTTTTTACCCATCTGTATAGTGGTGTCAAGGCCCAATAACTGAAATACCGTATGGTATTTGAAACTCTAAAGACTTTTTTCCTCAGAGTGAACTCTTTCCAATAACTGACTGTGATAAAAGAAGGATGAAAAAAGGACATTTTGAAAAGTTGCCCTCACCAAGGAGAGTCTGAAAGTTCTTTCTCCCAGTTGCATTTGCTTTAGTTTTTAAACTGAACTTTGCTTGCATTTCAGTTAGTCATTTAATCATAAAACTCCCAACTAAGGTACGCCTTGCAATACTATTAAGAATCAGCAGTACTGTTAAGAATCCAGAGATAATATATTTTCTAAGAAATAAAAAAATAAAAAAAATCTATAAACTGTTGGCAAAGGACTTAAGCTTTTAATTTAGAGCCAGAATGCGTTTTGTAAGGGAGTTACAAATTACACATAAGAGATTAAATTTGAAAATAAAATTGTCTACTTGCCTTTCCAACTTCCTTATTTTCCTTTAATCTTCTATTTCACTGCACTAACATTGGCATCCTTTCTTTTAGTTGTAAGGATTTTTTGCAAGGTGTATGTGACTCAGATGGAACTAAGGACAGACTTGAAACATCATTCCATCCCATCATATTACCTGTTTCCAAGTTAAAATCCACGATTTTGTTATAAGTGTACAGTGGCACCAAGTATGATTCAGTTTAGCTACTGCAGTTTGGAGGACATTGTTGAAGAGCAATTGATGGTTTAAGTCAAAACACTGAAAAAGCTATTTGCTTTCTTTTGCAACCTGACTCTTGTTTCATTTCAAACATGATTTGACTAACTAGGTAATGTAGGGGCCACGTGATGTATCCTTCAAATCATAATGCTCTCCTGGTACATTCACTGTGACCTTTGCCTTTTAGCATAGACAATAAATTTGCTCCTGATAACCTTTCTAGCTGAGCATAGCATGGTCTACTGTATGTATGTCAAATGAAACGAGTCTTTTCTCAGTCTGGAAACCAAAACGAGGGGTCCCATGGTTTTGATAAATCAATTCTTTCATATACCAAGAGGGGGGAGAAAAGAACATTCTGACACGTGCATCTGCAGTCTATAGATATTTCTGCATTCTGGGGATGTGTGAGAAGCAATTTAATGTGAATCCTTCTTTACTTTCATATAGGAGAGAGTTACAGAATGGAATGAGTTGATACCTTCAATTTATTTCAACTGTTTCTGGAAAGAACTGTGCCAGAAGTACAATTTTTATGCTTAGTATGGCTTTGGATCCACTAGAAATCACAAAATTTCTAACCAGTGCTTTTGGCCATGGCAGCAAAGGCAGCAGTCCTAGTTAAACAAGATGCTCGTATCTAAGCTTATTTAAACTACTGTTTTGTCAGAATATGCTAGTTCAAAAGCTACTGTTTCATCTAGGAGGGAAGCATCTGTCTGCCCTCCAGTCCATATGTACAAATCTTTGGCTTCTGTTATCTGGCTGTGTACAAGGCAGGACCAACTGCTCTGGTGACTGTCAGGAAATAAATGGCTCCTCTGATTCAGAAAGGATGCCAGTGGCCATTGTGAGGCTGCTGCACACCCCCATAGAGATGTTGTGGCTGTCAAGGATCGAAATGGTGCCCAGAAGGAGCTGCATCCAATCCCTAGCTAGTAACAGTGTGGTTTTTGGTGTGCTGGACTGGCTTCTCAAATAGCAGACACAGCTGAGATAGGAGGAGGAGGAGAAAGAAGAAGGGAGAGGAAAGGAAATGGGTGGGAATGAGGGAAATGCAAGGGACTTCCAGACCGGGAGAGGTCAAACAGGGAGTCAAGAAGTGCATAGTTTGGGGAGAGTGTGGCTGGAAGCACTGAGAAGGGCTGTGGGATAGAGGAACCCTGCACTTGGAGGATGTGAACTAGAGGTTAGTGCACCTGCAGTTGTAGACATAAAGCAGTGTTGGACAAAGCTGGGTAGGAAGGATCTTGGGATTCAAATATTCTGTCATAGAGGTCAACCAAGCAGGAAACCTGAGAGGAGGAGTCCTGAGTAGGAAAATGTTGTGAGGGGGGTGGTTGTTGTTATTTTGAGTTTTGTTTGGTTTTGTTATTGTTTTGTTTTGTATTTGAGAGGAGCCTTCTATAGCTGAAGAAGTTAAGTTACTGTAGAAATAACAATCAGTGTTGTCAAACAGACATCTGAGAGTCAGGTGTGTTTGGTAGTAAAATGAGCAATGTGATAATAGCAACACTCCAAAACTTCCTCTCTTTGATAGAGCACCTTTTAGCTGGGAATCAGAATGTACTGTGTAAACATAAACATACATAGATGAAGGAAGCCTGACCCATGGGAATGTTTGATTTTTTCCTGAGATCACACATTGAAGCCTAGTGAAAGATTCAGGAAGAGTGGCAAAGTTTCCTAATTTGTAATGCTTTGTTCTTGCAGACAGACAGTATCTCCTGTGGGCTGTGTGCATGCTGATTGTATTTATTGACATTTGCATGTATATATGAGTGGGAATAAAATAGAATTAAATCTCTTGATAAATCTCTATCTGCGAGTAGTGAAACTAATGAAGTCTGGTTTCCTATGGATTTTAGTTTCATGGTTGGATCCTGACATCCAGTAAAATCTAATTTCAATTGAAGCTTTTCCCACAGCTGGGATATTTACAGAGCCTCTTGTGTGTCTGGATTCTCTAGTGTCTAATAAAAAAGGAGCTTATATTGCAGTCTTTCCTGTTCATGGGGCACCACTAATGGGGGCTCTTTTTTCATCTTCTTTGCCTCTTACTTTCATTAAGTTTATTAGAAAAAAACATAATTGTGATCATTGCTCCTCTGTCAAATTGGTTGTAAAAGTCCATCTCAGACATGCTAAGGTGGAAAGACAACAAAGATGTAAAATTTTGCATAGTATATGATCCCTTTAATTTCCTTGAGACACAGCTAAATATTGGGTTAATCTTTCAAGCATCATATTGTTTTCTTTCTAAGTAAAACATGAATAAACACTGGTATATACATGATGGTGTACGAAATGGAGATAATACTTTAATATGACCACAGATTGCCACCAAAGCCATAAAAAATTATTAGACTGACTGATGATAATGGATAGAAGTGCCTCAAGATTTCTAAGAAGAACAAATCCAGTACCAGCAGGGTCTGCAAAGACAGGCAGAAATACTGGAAATGAGAGAGTTTATATTATCCAGAAGTAAAAGTGATTGTACAGTCAATTACTTCTAGAAGTTGTTTGTTTAAACATTTAGTCACTTCTAGCATTTAGAATAAGTGCTCTAGCTATCCATCTGTGAACAAATAACAATGCTGCTGTGTGTCCCTCAGCCATTAACTGCAAACCCTTAGGACCATTTCCATTTTTACTCTCTTGAATGCACATATTTTTGACAAAATAGCAGTACTAATGCGGATTGTAAATTGCACTTGGTTTTAAAAGAAATAAACTGCAATTTAGCACAGCCAATGAAAACATTTGTTTCACAAGTTTAAACTTTCCCATGGGAATGCTGGAGCAGCCCTTCTGATCTCTCTGTGTGTGTATTCAAAGGAAACATCTTTACAATACAGATGCTTGGGAAAACATACTGAAACATAGACATTGCTTCTCCGGATAATCACAGAAACACAACAAACTTGCTGGTGTTTGTTTGTAGTTAAAGGTTTAAAAAAATAGAACAGCAGATTTTTTTTCTGTGTTTTTTATTCTAAGGGTCTCATTTTTTTTTTCTCAACGTGAGCAGGCATAAACAAATCTTTGTAAACCAGAAGTAAAATAAAGAAATTATGTCTGCAATGGCAGTGGCTGCTGCAAAGTCATTGCTGGATCTGGGCCAGTTAGGTCAATGTCACCTCCCACAGCTCTTATATGAGTAGATCCAAAGAGGCAGTGGATGAAACTTCTAGCCACTTGGTGCTTAGGTAATATGTCAGTACTTAAAACATGACAAATCTGTAAAATTTCTACTCTTGCATCTGTGCTGGACATGATTTTATTTTTTTTTTCATTTTAAAACCTTCCCTTCTAAGATGAACAGATAATACTTGACAAAAGCCAGGTGTATCCCTATAGGGTTTAGTCACTGCTGGATCATATCACTACAATGAATGAGCTACAGTGGCTCTGTTGAGTAGATTGTGGTCCATTTCACATACATCTAAGCACCAATCTGTCCTGCATATTGGGGGACCTGGCAGGGGGACAAAGCTTTCATGTGGCATTCCTAGACAGACTGGTAGAACTAGCTGTTCAATAAAGTATCAATAATTATCATCTTCAGACTTGCTGAAACTCTGGCATCAGCTCTCCTACCAAAATCAAGTGGCTTCATGTCATTTGAAGAACTCATGAGAATCAGCAGGTGTTTGAAGTAAGTGTTATACAGAAAAGCACAGTAATCAGTTCAAGAATATCCCATTCATTATCAAGTGAGCTGCCAGGCTCAGCCCCTGTGGCAAATGACTGGATACCCTCTGTCAAAGGTGATAAAATGTCTCCAGACTGCTTTGAACATTTCTTTGAAATATCTTGCTGGGTCTGAGTGCCTAAATCTTGGTTGCTATGATACCGAAATTAATCACCTATACAAGGTGATATGAATGTAGTCTAAAATTTATTTTTTGTCATCCGGTCTTGAATTACAATTGCCATGTTGTTATATTTTGGATGGGCTGACTTGTTATGATGCTAAGATTCTTCAAGGGCCAATAGTTCAGACTTGTCATTTACAAGAGTTCTCAGGACTGCTCTGCTAGAATTTCTAACAATTCCAGTAAACTACATTTTGATTTACTGAATAAAGCATGTGGACTTTGATGCTATTTTTCCTCTGCTCTGACCTCACTGTGGATTCTCAGTGAGTTCAGTGTCATGGCTTCCTTTGGAAAAGGTCATGTTGAAATCACATTTTTCATCTATCCTAATGGCAATCTCAGATCAAAACCTAACTAAACTACTAGCTTTCTTCCTACATACTGAGTTTGTTGTTTTGATACTTGATCTGTGACTATGATAGGACAAAATTTTTTTACCATCTTAAGTCCTTAAGTGGATCATAAGGCGGTTTCCTACATAAGAGTGTGATCTTTCTCTCTCAAAACGTCAGAGCAAATTTCAGCTATGGAACAAAGCAGAAATTTTGTATAGTACCTTAAACACAGTTAAATACTCTCTTGATATATGAATAGACCTTGATGCTGACTTTAGAAAGATGTTCAGTCATGACTAGAGTAATGACGTTGAATACACTGTTTTCCACTGCCCAGTTCTCTGAAGAAGAATACACTTGCAGTAATGGATTGATTTCTCTTTGAGATTATGTAGTCAAAATGGATTTTCAACACAGCTTTGCTTTAGGAACTTTAGGAACAGATACTTAGACTTACAACATTTGAGAGTTATGCTAGAAATGGGCAAAACAAATGGCTTTTGGACCTTCATACTGGAAAAGAAGGTATATATGAATGATCCCTGTTAGCACTGCAGATCAGGAGGCTACAATTTTGCCTGCTTTCTGTGCTCTTCGGGTAAGATATAATGTGACTACAGTGTTTCAAAGAAGACAATTACTGTATATAAATAATGTCTTTATCTTTGTTACTGCTGATTGGGTGCCTGATTTATAATTATCTGGAAAATATCTTGTATTCAAAACTAAATGTAAACCTAAATTCCTAAGAAAATTGCATCTGCTGTAGGAGACAGCAAGATAGCTTGATTCTCCAGAAAACCTATTTGGATAGAATCAGAAAGAATACTATGTTTGGGTTTTGTTCTTTTTTGCTTTTAGGGTAACTAAACATTATCATAGCCAGTTCTTGGTTAATCAAATTAATTATTACAATTTTGATTTTTTTTAAATGTTGACAGAAACCACTGATTATTAAAAAAAAATATATGAAGCAAATCTGTCGTAGACTAGCTAAAGAGACTGAAATGTCTGACTCAAACAGCTGTCCGCAGGCACACTTTTCCAGATACCAGCTGCTTCCACTAATCTTCTTGCCAGCACACCTATACTGCAACAGCCTAATCATGGCTTGTAAGAGTAGCTACCCATGTAAATTGATAAAAACATTACTATACCACTCTCTTCCAGTAATAGTTCAGTTGAAACATTCCAGCTGTTGGAGGCAAAAATATTCTGATTAGGACAATGTGGTGTTTTTCTAGTTCCCCTCACTTAGCAGTTAAGGGTATGTTGCCTTTAGCAATATTTGCCTTTGTTCAAGGCCTCCTGACCTAAGGGTTCTGTTTTATAGTGCACTCATGACCTCTCATTACTACATATACAAAACAAGACATGGATGGAATGATAGAAATACATTTGTTAAGTGAAAATGCTAAAGGACATCTTACTGAAGACTTATAGAACTTAAAAATAAGCAAACATTAATAACCAAACAGAATTAATAAGGGACTGAATCTCAGCTAAAGTGAAGCTGACAGTGGGTCTGGCAGCACTTAGTCCAAATGAAGCTTTAGTTTTATACTCAGGCTGGTAAACTGGCAGTTCCTCTTCTAAGGCATTCAAAAGTCACATAGCTATATGTCCACACAGTTGATGTTCATAATAAATAGTTATGTCAGTCTTCAATTACTGTGGAAACTCCTATAACTTACTATTCGCACCCTTCAGGGACACACACATTTAGAAAGAGAAAGAGATCTATGTATGACCTCCACACACTCCTGTGTCAAACTGTTATAGTTAAGCTAAGTTACTTTTTTACTGAGCTAATCTCATATAATTGTTTTAGTAAAAAGTAGCCTTTTGTGAAACTTGTTTTAAAGGGAATGAGCTTTCAGTCCAAGTAATGTCTATATCCATTTGGGTTTCCTTACTGTAGTGCAGATATCACTGAATATCATATTTTAATGGCATACACATGTATTAACTGTCTTGGTAGTATCTTAGCATTAGATATGAAAGGGCCATTTTTACTGCTGACTAGCACTTGTTCAGGACACTAAGAGAAATCACTGTGTATGTAGAGCCAAGCACTTCTTGGAGATGCACAACAGAAAAACAAAATGCAGCAGACACAACTTGCAGCCAAGGGCATTTCCAAATACATGGAAGGAAAAAACTGCTCACATTGAGGGTGATAAAGCACTAGGGCAGGCGTCCAAAGAAGTTGTGTAATGTCCATCCCTAGAGATATTCATATCTCAAGTGAGCAAGGACCTGAGCAACTTGATGTAATTTGAATGAGAGGTTGGACTGGGAAACCTCCAGAGGTCTCCTATTTTCCATCCTTCAGGGTGATTTTGCACATTGCTCCTCAACGTGGCTGCTTGCCCACCTTTTTGACTGTGTGGCAGGTATATGTTGCCTAATCTAGAGGACTTGCTTTATTGCAGTGCTAGAACCACACTTTTAACACACTATAAACAGAAGGTACATCTTTGTATATAAGTAGAACAGGCCTCTAGAAGTATCACATTGTTTACATCACACTTTCTTTCTGAAAACTCCAGCAGAGAAACTGGAGATTCTTATCATATTTCTAGGGCAAGAAACTCCCAAATGCTTCACATTCCATTCCCTAGGAAATCTGCCATCTGTGAAAACTCGATGCATTAGGAGTTGTGTGGCTGGACTCTCTTTGATAAAGAGAAAAAAATGCAAGAAGGGTACTTAATTGTGACCCCCATCAGGAAGAATTGAATTTGCAGTTCAACAAGCCTAAATGTTTTTTCATTAAGAGCATGGTATCGCTAAATGCATTAAAACTGCATGCAATAATTGGCAAAATACTGAATTGTGAAAGACTGAGCTATTAAGTATTTAAGCTTCTTAAATGCATGACTTTTCTCTACTCTGTAGCTTGGAAATTAACAGTAATATGAGCTAGTTCCTAATAAGCTAGATAAAGTCATTGATGTGTATGTCCAAAATTATGTTTAAATTTCTATAGGAAGCAATAAACAGTCTTTTGACATAAATGTTATAAAGCTGTAATTCTGAATCACTGGCAAAGAATAAATTAATGGCTCTGATTTTCATGAAAATATTTAGAGTAGAATTTTAAAATCAAATATTGATACCATTGATTCTGTCTTATAATGCTGACCTGATTGTGACATTGTCATGCCCCAGCTGACAAATTACACCAGGTTGGAGGTGATCTTAAAAGGTTCAGCATGTTATTAAAATGCATAAATACTGATCAAACTCTTTTTCTAAAATCTGAGACTAATTAAGAAACTGTGATAATTTTTTTAGAATCTTAAGATAAGTTACCTAGGAGGAAGAGAGGAATATAATAATGATGATTTTAGATATCTGAAAGGCTCCAGGCTTTGTGGAAATACAGAAACACTTGGAAATTATCCAAGTCTCTCTGAGTGTCCCACTGTTAATTATTCATGTCCTGGGGAGATGCTCGTAACATCAAAAGAAGTGACCAAACTGCTAATGAGCACCATTTTGTCTCCATTCCACATAAACTAAAATCTGTTTTAAATTTCAGAACTGCATTTGTATGTTAGAATAAAGCAGGGATGGTTTCTCTAGTGGGGTTTTTTTGTTGCATTTTTTTTTTAATGCAGAGCTCAATGTGTGGAACTCCTAAATCTTCAGCAACACAGCTGCTAACTATGAATAACTTAAGTGAAGTTTGCTTGTTTATGAGATTTTATAGGAAAGTTAAAATACAGATTTCTAACTACGAGACAAATTAGATAATTATTAATGGTAACATGATAGATATGTTGTATTGTTGTGACAGATACAGTGCAGGGAATTGTTGCATATCTAGGAAGCTTTGATGTGGTTGAGGTGTGTGATTATGTGTGGTTAAGCTGCATTATTGAAGGTTAGGCTTGTGAGAAAAAAAATAGAAGCAAGAGCAAATAATTGAGTTTTTATAGACACTCTGCATGTTTCTGAAATTATTTTTGTATACCTATATATCCGTTGCTATATCTATATACATCCCTATTCTGTATTTGATCAATCCAAAATGTTGCAGTATACCGTAAGAGTTAAGTTACTTAGGGATGCTCCATTTGCAGCTAATACTGTTTTTCTTATCTTAGGGTGGATGAAGATTCACCTGCATGATCTGTGTGCCTCAGTTGCCTGCTTAAATGTAGGAAGTGTATGTTGTTTGTGTGCTCCTTGTTATAAGTGCTACAGCTTTAATTTCTACTGTGCAACACTGAATAATGCCTTTTGAAAGGTGTTTCTAAGATCCAGATATGCCACTAGGACACATCACAGAAACACTTGTGATACACAAGTTATTTTGCAAGATATGAGAGCATTGAGATATGATAGGCCCTTTTCCTCTGTGAAATAACCTCTCTGCTCTTAGTACTTTGAAACTTTTACTTATTTTATACTTAACCAGATTCTAGTACATTTTTTCACTTTTCATTTTATTCTACAACTATTCTCTCTGACTTCAGTTGTTGAACTGGCAGAGTAGCACTGAGATGTTTAGGGGAATGGAGTACATGACATATAAGAAGATAGTGGGAGAACTGGGCTCAGGGGAAACCTTATTGCTGTCTGCAACCACCTGATGGGAGGATGTAGTCAAGACTTCATCTCAGAGGCACAGAGTGACAGAGCAGGAAGCAACAGATCCAAGAGGGACAATGAGGAATGCTGGATAGAAATAGAAAAATGTTTTTTTCATCACGAGAGTGATGAGACAGCAGGACAGCTGATCATAGAAAGTGTGGAATCTCCATCCTTGGAGATACACAAAACGATCAGACAAAGCCCTGAGCTATCTGGTCTAACCTAGCCCTGCTTTGAAAAGAAAGCTGGATTATATGACCTCTGTGTGGCCTTTCCAAATATTAATTATTCTGTGATTCACTGGAGGATTTCTCAAGCAGTGATCTTTTATGAAACAAAGAAAATTAGCACTTAGCTTGATATGAGTAATTCAAATTTACTGAGGTGCTGTGGATGAGGTTGCGCATATTTTGGAAAGCCATTGCGTAGCCACTGTGAACTAGTACCATGTTTGACCAGGAGAAGTTTTTGCAACAAAAGTCATGGAGCCTAATAGTTTCCTTAAAGTTCCAATACGTAGAACATTATCTTCAAGCCAATTGATGTATTTTTAATCATAAAAGATATCCAGGAGAATATTCTACTGGTCTTTGTTTTGGGGGCCAACATGGAGATACTTAGCATATAAAATTGCCAAGTTAATAGAAAAGCATTTGACTATGGAATATCCATTAACTTATAGTTCTGTCTCATGCTGCAACATGTGCATGTAATTACATCAGTGTTACTGCATCCATGTTCCTCCGTGTTAGTTATTGTATGATTAACTGTCAGAAAAGGGTGGATCTTCTAACAGCACCTGCAGATTATCCTGTGCTCTTATTGCTGATTCTCAATATTGCAGCCCTTGCAATTAACTGTAAGGAGCAATTAAAAAAAACTCCTCCCATTTCCACATGCAGTCTTCAGGCTGACAGTGTACTGTGTCTGTATAGACGTCAAGTAAAGGCTCTGCAGAAATACTGTCTGTTTGGTAAAGTTGGAGTCGCTAGATCATTGAGCTGTCAAGCTGTAAGAAATCTCTGCTGAGCAACTGTAAGCTCAGGTCTTTCAGAGACACATAGTTGGGTCCAATTTGGGTGATTTCCTAGGAACAGCAAAAAGCACATTGCTGACAGAAGTGTGAAGCTTCTGTCAAGCATTAGCCTCTTTCTTTAAAGCAGAGTACTATTAGATCTTTTGACTGGCACTGTTACTGACTGGATAAAGGGATCTCTTTAAGTACTTTAGTTTATTACGTGGACATAAATGATTGTTTTCTCCTGAAATTATCAGAAACTATTGTATGATTTTTGCAGAGTTGCAAGAAAAAAAAAAAGATGATGTAATATTGAGTACCAGGCAATCTTAATCATAAGTTTTCTATTTGTATGCCAATTTTTATGCCAGTCATTTTGTGTTCTTTCTCAGGATAAGCTGGATTGTAGGTAATTCTCTTTTTAATTAAAATATGTTTCTGCAAGAAAAAATATCTGCTTGTTATAATTGCAAAGACATTTCCTAAATTTGAACAAGTGTTTATATATTATAGCTAATCCAAATACATGTTTTGAAATGACAGCTTAAAATAGCAAAATCATAATATCATAACTCACAAATTAGAACAGTCATAAGGAAATACCACAATCACAAGATTAGTTTGAAGATTTAAGTGAGGTCAGAGACTTGACTCACTAGCTGTAATCTGAATTTTTTCTGAATTAAACGAAAGCTATGTATGGTAGCAAAGAGGCAAATAAACCCTGTGAATCCATCTGTAATTTTCATTCTGTTCTCATTTCTTGTGTGTACTACTTTTTAGCATTTCTGGTTTACAATGACAGTAGTCACTATCTCTTACTATTAGTGCTTTTGTGCACTTATTTCAAACCTGGATGTTGTTGGTATATAGCTTTCCCAGAAAAATATGCTAGAGGTTCAGAGTTTCTGTGCTCACTCAGCTGTGAAACACTTTTTGTTGCTTTTCTCTGAACTTTTCTTGTGTAGTCATTGATAAACTAAAGGAAAGGAAATCATTGCACTAAAAAACGCATGAAGAGAGAAAGCGAGTTTTCTTTTCTAATGTCACTATTGTGCCATTGGCCGTGGCTTATCAGGTATCATAAGCTAAGCAAAGCTAAGCCTGATAATTACTTGACTGAGAACTCATGAAGGAAATACTAATTGCTTCACAGAGAGAAGCAGATTTTTTGGTTGAAACATCCTTCTTTTGAGTTGTGCTGCTTCTATTACTGTGGTTGAGTGTTAGAAATACATACTGGCACTGGAAGTATTCAGATGAGTTTTGTTCTACAGATCCAGTAAAAAGATCAGAAGCAACATTTTATATACTTGTGTTAAGCATGGTAAAAATCTGGTGTTGGTTCCCGGCACTAAAAATTCCAGACTTCTTTGCTAATGTCTTAAATGTCTTTGTAGTCCAGCTGGCATCTTGTTCATCCAAAAAAGAAGTCAGAGTCCAAAATGCAATAGAACACACCTACTTGACATAGATTTTTCTGAATCAAAGGTTGAAGCAGGTATTTGATTTCTGTTATTCATTCTTACCATATCTTTCACAAGAAATGGGAAAGGTCTTAAATTGACTGTTTTAAATACTATCAATCATGAGAATTACAAGGTTTATAAATAGATTTGTACAAACCTAGATATAGTTTCTTGGTGACAGATGAAATCAACATTTAATATGAGTCTCAGATGAAGACTTTATATACTCCTAGATATTTCCTGAAAGGAAAAGAAGTTTGGCCTCATTATACAAAGAGCTAGCCACAGGAAAATGAAAACTTAACCTTATATGTTACAAAAAATACTCTTCCATGTTAGGAATGATGTAATTAGTAGGCATCCTTATTTAGCTTAATGACCTTAATATGAATGGTTGATTTCAAGTATCTGATAGTATTGGAAACAAAAGTATTTTGCCTAATATTCAGCACAGGTGTTTCTAATGGAAGCACATATTCTTGCAGTCTCACTGCTCTGAAACTTTTGATGCATAAACCCAGGCTCTTCGGTTATTTCTGCTCACCTGCTTATTTAATGATATATTTTATCCCAGTCATAACTCAAATTTAAATGGTGGCCTTCACTAAAAGGGAAAGC
>NW_010171212.1:21775-50980 GCF_000695765.1 Mesitornis unicolor
CCCTTTGGAAAGGAAAACTTTGAAGAGCAATTAGTAGGGTTCTGCAAAGGAAAACTTTATACTCTGCTCCCCTGTGCTCTCTAACCAAACCAGTCTTTCTAGTTGGAAGTAATTAAGGTCTTTGAGGACAGATGCAGGACAGACAGAAAAGACCGAATGAGTCGCAGTGATCATGCTTCTGTCTTCCATGTAGTGGTAGACACACAGGCAGAGTCCAGTTCCCATGGTGAGGCAGGACTTATCTTCATTGTAAACAACCCTAAGCTCAGCTTTGCACAGAGGTCTGCCTCCTCGAGTTTCTCTTTATTCAAGCAGGAGTAAGAATTTGGTCCTAGTATTGCCTGAGTGTTCAGATGTCACCTGAGCCTCAATACTTCAGAATTTTGCATGATCATTACTCTACCAAATTCACAATGTGATCCCAACACTCATCTGTAAATAGTGTTAGAAAGTAGGATAGTTTCTACATGCAATACAGTAGATTGCAAGAGTGGTGTTGAGCCCAGCCTGTGAGCCCTACCACGTGTCCAGAATTGTGCAGTCCTGTTCAGCATTACATTGGTCAAAGAGCTTTTGGAACAGAGCTGACTTGCACTGTAAGAGTTTCAAGAAGAAACCAGACATGCAATAAGGTATCAGGATCTGGAAACAGAAATAATACTGTATGTCAAAAAATAATTTAATACCATTTGTTTTGTTACATCTGTACTATTGAAGATATTCTCTGCTCTGTGCTGGGAAATCTTTTAAAAACAGTTGTCCAAACCCACAAATAAGATATCTGGTCAAATAATTCAGAAGCTTTGTTATTACCTTTGTTTAACTTTCAGCCTTGATAACTATCCATCACTTCTCTGTTCAGAGTTCATGGACAAAAATTTTCATCCATGCAGGGGCTCTATCAAGTGCAGCTCCTACGATAAGAAGCAACCATGGAGTCGCACATGGCTTGCACATCAGCCTGCCTCAGAAAATGTCTTGGTGCTCTCGGGCAAGCCTGAGGCCCACGCTTCAGTTCCTGTGGTGCAGTGGGTCGGGGTTTGTATGCAACAAGGGCTGTGTGGTTCCAGATTGGGATCTGTGTATTCTCAGTCCTGTGTATTCCTCTCAGTCCTATGTGTTCTACAGAATACTGTGTATTCTCAGTGAAATCTGTGAGTGCTGCTTGGATTTAAAAATTCTCAGTATGTGAGTGAATTATACTTCAGAATGTGCAGAGTATCAAACATTTGAAGCCAGGAAGATTAAACTTTTTTTTTTCCCCGTTTAGAACAGGCACTTAAAAACTTTTTTTTTCATGAAGGTTTGGCAGGCACAATGTGTAAAATGTAGGCCTCTGGTGAAATCTAAGTCAGCTGATCAAACTGCATCTTTGAAAATGCAGTACAGTAACTTTTTGGAAAAGTATGATTTTGAATTCAATTTCAAATGCGTATAACAAATTAAGTTAGAGAGTCCCAGGGCAAATAATTTGTTTATTTGTAGATACCTCATGTTTATGACAACACAGAAAACTGGAATTCAATCTTTTACCTACAGAGCTTTTCTAGCACTTATCTGTCACAGCTGGAACTCTCTTAAACAGTAACCTCCTTCCTCTGGCAAAGCAGTAGAGGCTCAGACAGATAGTGTACTGGCTGTTTGCATAAGTGAGAAGAGTTGCTTTTGGCCTTGAAGCACTCTTTTTCTCTGTATATGAGGAAGACCATCTCCATCTTCAGAACAAGGTGACATCCTGAAAAACTCCTGGGTTCCAGAAACCACCTGTGTTTACAACTGACTACTTTATCTGTGACCTTGTGACAGCATGGTAACAGACTAATTGTTAAAGTATTTTACATGGAAAAGGCGAAGTAAATTTAGGAGATACTGTGAAAGGGGAAAGCGTTGAGTTTTGCATGTCAGCTAGGAAGTGAGAATGATGAAGGCAGTGTTATTCCAATTTGGGAAGGAAAGGGGAGTGGCTTTGAAGTTTCAGTTTCTTTTTTTTTTCCCTCCCCACTCATTTTCCTGGATTCACTACAAGTTCTTTTGTAGAACTTAGGCAGACTAATAACTTCTCTGACCTCAGGTTGTCTCTCCAATTTAGGCTTATTACAGATAACTATCAAGCCTTTTCTCTACATATATAAATCCATAATTAACTCTGGTTACAGCACAGACTGTTGGAGGACTTCTGCCTTATAGGCCCATCAAAGAATGTGAAATCCCTTAGAAGACATTGTCCATTTAGTCCTTAACTTCTTATCAGTGGCATTTCCTGTTAGCCTAAATACAGCCCCAATTAAATCACATGCCTCAGCCTTGAGCCTGCTTTACTTAGGTAGTTTGTTTCTACTAATCAGTGAGCTTTCTTTCTCCTTTCTTTTTGTTTGTTCGTTTTCAAGAAGGATTTTTATACCCAAGAGAGCTTTCAGACATGCCAGACATAAATCCTTGCTGCTGTGAAACTGCCTTGATTCCACAGAGAAGGGGTTGGAAGGATCTAGATGAGGACCTGTTACAAAAAGACCACCCAAAAGAATAGTTGGTAAAAGAGTGTCTCAGGTGCAAAGGGAGGTAGATCTGTGAAGTTCATGTTCCTGTGGAAATAAACCTTAAAGAAAGCAGAAGGATGTGATTACTAGGATGTGTAGTGATTACTTCTAGGCAGCCCCAGCCATGGTGACTTTTCTCAGTTCTTGATAAGAAAGAAAATAATCTCTCCTCCCTCTTACACATGATCAGTTTCTTGAAGGTCTGTCAACAAGATGACAACATCATTCTTTAAACAGAAATGATTTTGTGTGTTTTTCAAGATTTAGCTTTCTGTTCATCTAATTATCAAAAACATGAGTGGAAACTTGGAACCCTCTCACTTTTTGTGCATGTGCTTTCCCACTTGATCCAGCTGTAGCAATTCTGAATTGTATCAATATCATTAGTACAGTTATTTTCTGGGTAACAGATTCCAATTTCTCAGGACTTTTGCTCAGTGTCAGCATCAGGTAGAAATAGTACTCAGCTATCAACCAAGATTAAAAAAAAAGTAGGGGAAAGCATGATTTCCCTATTTTTATGTGGGGTTTTGTTTGTTTGTTTGTTTTAAAGTTTGCTTGGTGTCAAAAATATTCAAAAAAGACCTGGGAAATGTCCTGTCCAATCATGTGTTACACATGTATCTAGATATATTTCCTATTTACATATAGCATAACTTGGCATTCAAAATATTTTAGGAGAAATGTTATGCCTTCCTGCTTTCTTTAGACTGATGGAATATACATCACTCAACTCTAACAGGTGATGATAATATTTTATTAAAAAATGTCATAGTTTTGAAAGTGTATTTCTTTGTATTGAAAAACCACCAGAACACCAAAAAAGGTTCATTTAAAAAGACACTGATAATTTTGTCACAGAGGATGCTTGGGTTGTTTGTGGCAGTGGATAGACATCCCAACCATAGACCTCTACATATAGTATTCTTTCTGGGATGTCTGTCCTCTCTCTGCTATGAGTACAGGAAGAATACTTGTATTTACATGAATCCTCTTGACTGCCTACTCATGAGAGCAGAACACAGGGGTATGGATGACGTGATGTCTATTTTTCAGGTCTACAGTACCCGCTTTGACGTTGTCCTTTTAAATTTTTTAAAAATCTTAACAGACAGAATTCAAATGAACCTTTTGTTAGGTTTTGTTAGGACAGGATTGTCCATCTGGCTCTTTCCATATGACCACTATTAAAACACTGGGGTCAGGACACCCTGTTGTTCTTATCTTTCTTCTCTTGCGTTTGAGTGAATGATCTCTTTTATACTGGGATTGTTTGTGAAGGTCTATAATTCTCAGGAGCTTTATTCTTTATCCTACTTTTCCTGAATTAAAGACACTCCATATGTTTTATCGCCAAGAATGGATGCCATTCACATAACCATATCCTCCCATGAAATGAAAGGGAATCTTCCAGCCATACAGAAGTTACTTGCAACTTATTACATATCTATTTGAAAATAACTTTTCTCATTTGGTATTTTATCACAATTTTTATCATGGTACTGTAGCAAGTTAAAATTCCTGGATGCTGGCCCACACCATTGGTAGTAGGGCTGACCTATAATAGCTTGGTCTGTGATCTGTTGCTCTCTGTATGCTTTTTTCCTAATAGACTTTGTAATACAGTAATAATGAGATTTATTGCAAGTAGTAAAACATATCTCTGTGACTTATATAATTATAAAGGAATTATTTTTAATTTCAGTTACACATTTGGAATTTCTCTTACTGTTGTAATTTTCTTAGTTATCTCTTATTCTTACTGTTGGAATTTTCTTATTATTGTAAACTTTTTTGGTTGTAAATCTGAAACTGGAAGCTCTTTGCTTTTTTGATCCTAGAATATATTAGCTGAGCTATTTAAAGTTTCCCACAGTCATTAATTTTCTTCAGTGCCTTTCTTTGCATGTTGTGCACAAATATGGTCCGTCATTTGGGCCTTGAAATAGTAAATTATACACTGATAGGAGGAAGAAATGGAATTTTTTTTCCCCTGGATTTCAGTTTAAGACAGCTGGCAGGTCTGCGGTCTCTCTTCTTAAAACATAGTATTTACTGTCCTAGCATTTCACCCTCAAGGGATGTTTTTATTTAGGGGAGAACCCAATATTACCCTCAGTGAGGACACATAAAGCCCAGAGCAATTTATTATGCTAACTGTTTTTCTTACTGAATTTCAAATTGCAACATTGTTGGAGTTTTTCACTGGAGAGACGAAATGCTAGAGATTTAGTTACAGGTTTTTGTTTGGTTTTTGCCCCCTAGGAAAATTCTGGGCTGAAACAGTCATTGCTTTCATATAGCAAGTCTAATAGGTGTTGCTTAAAAAAAATCCTCCTATGTCAGTGTGTCTAAGATGAATTGGTAAATTTTCATAAGAACCTCCATTACTGCAATATGTTTCCTATTTGACTAATGTAGTATGTGTAGATGGACAACTCAACACTTAAAGGAGGCAGACTCTTTAATGTTGAAAGCATTACCATTCACAGTTTGGAAAAAAGCAGAGTAAGCCTAACTTTTTGCAAGCTTTGGCTTTCAAGAGCAAACATATACTCTTCATAAACACTCTATTTGCACTGCAGGGTGGCTGAGACAGCAATAGTCGCAGGGATCAGAGCCTCACGCAGCTTAGACTAGTGGCATGCAATTTATGCAGTCTGCTCTGCTGGCTCACTTTGCTTTCTTTATCTCACATCTTTATTCTGCCTACAAAGATGTACAGTAGGTGGAATCTGTCAGGCATGAAGCCAGCAGGCAATGTGAAAGTGGAGACTGCTGGCGTCAGATTGATTAAGCCTGTGCACGTGTCTGTAGGAAGGAGACATCAGGTTTAATCACTCTGCCTGAATTTCTTTCTGTTCCTTTCTCTTGTAGATAAATGTCTTGTGAAATGTCTTGTGCAGATCACAGTGGGAGCATTCCACTAAAGGAGAAAAGTAATCAAGGATAAAAACTTGTTATCTTACCCCTATTGTTTTGTTATCAACAGAGGTGTATGAGGTGTGTACATCTTAAAATAGGAATTTCTAATACATTCGCTGAACTTTTCCTTATACAGCATTCATAGGGAATAATAAATTTTCATATGTACTTAAGAACTATTGAATAGCATTTTTTTTTCTAAATATGAGTCTCAGTATTTCTCAGTTTATAACTTTGATCTTGTTTTATGTACTGGAGAGTACAAAGTGGGAAAGTATTTTGGTTATAAGCTCTTCTGAGAGCAATCGGATACTTTTTCAAATACATGTATGTTTATTTTTATTGGTTTACAAATACAGAGTGATTCCCAAGTCTGCAAAGCCTTGAGGTTGCTGTAGAAAACACAGTATGTATTCGTTGTGCAAACTGACAAGGAACTATGAGATACTGAATTTGCTACACATTTTGTTTAAAACATTTGGGCAACTTGTTTCAATAGAAATGTGAGGGTGAAAGAAGATGAAGGAAATAAAGAGCCTGAAAGAAGAAAAGGAATGTAAATTTAAAAAATGAAGGAAAAAATCACAATTGATCTGTGATTGAAATTTTTACTGCTAATGTCTTTCAGACTTGTCTTCAGTAGTTAGAATGCATATAAGTTGGGGGGTTTTTTGTATATGCTGGCCTATGCTACAAAACATAAATTGTTTCCTTTCTATGTAGTAAAAATAACATACAAACACAGCAGTTGTTCATTATTTCTAATCCCTTTGTTGAACAGGTATCGGAACCCCCTAAATTTGTTATTTGAAGTAAGGGAATTAAATATCTTTCAAAAAAAATCTAAATTGGACTTTTCAGCCCTGTGCTTTCTCTAAGATGATCTTTATGTTACATGGACATACAGTGTATAATGTCTAACATGTACCACCAAGGCTCTGTCTCTATGTCTGCTGAGCTTGTGCATTGTCTCTTTTTTGTTTCTAAGGTCCTGAACCAAAGTTCTTTGGAGACTTAAAAGAATATATAACTATTCCTAAATAGTTATACTATAGTGTGTTGGGCTCTTTATTAAGTAGGGATTGCCACAAGTTAGAGACTAGAGACAAAATACAGGCTCTCGATACCACAGTAATAATGGAGTGTTTTACCCGAAGAGGAAGTGAGGGATAAGAACTGAAACAGACAGGCATGCAGGATTTTAATTTTAACTTGAAGATCCTATTAAGTCACAACTATTTGGCTGAATGCCAAAGGTTGCAAATTAAAAGGTTTGAACTGAACTGAAACTCCTTTGATAACATCTAGGATTAACCATTGCAACTCTTGTTTATTGGTCTTCTAGAAGACAGTGGAGGTAAACTTGATTTATTCAAAACTCTGCTGTTGACTCACAAAGTAGGATGTTTGCCCAAGAGATGAAAACAAAACACTGAGCACTTGTGGTTCTTAAAGTTCCCATGATGCATTTGCAGAAGCTGAAGGTGTTAATCCTGGTGGCCTGGCCAAACTGCTGCTTGAATTGCTGTATTGTAGGTTTTTCTTCACCTCTGGTGCAATTGTGTTTGGCTTTGAAATTCATTCCTAGCCTTAATAACTGTGTAATGTTGCTGAGTTTTGTAAACTCTGCATTGCTTTGCTCATTGTTCTCCGTGTATTCAAGGCTCAGATGCTCCAGCTTGGACCTGTAGATGTGGCATAGTAACCATTCTTCCATACTTTCCTATACCAGTCAAGGTAAAGTGGGACTTTCACAGGGCTTGCCTTCCATTCTTTAAGCTGACCTTCATGTGGAAAGTCTAAATCACTTATATATCCTAGTGCTGCAAGTATCAGAAATTTTATTTCAGTTATGTGTGCATAAATCCTCCAGTCACTGAGAATCTCTCCTGTCTCCAAATAATTCCTCACTGCATGGGACTTGATGCTGAAGAAGCATTTTCCTCTCTAGTAGGTTGGGAATTTACAGTCCCACTTAGCTAGGCAAATCAGTGTCCTTTGCTTAAAATGTAGACATTGAACTTGATTACATTTTTTCAGCTTTGTTTCCAAGAATCTGTCCTAGCAGTGAGTTACAGTAGTACATAACTGGAATAACAGAGAACAAATAGTTTTGCCCATGTGAAAGAAGCAATTGTATTGTGGTTTTTTTCATCAGAAGGAACATCTTCGGCAACTAGATGTGGTTCCTTGTTACTGCAGGTACACGGTCAGATACTTCTATGAAATTATTTGTGAAAGTAACTTTTTTCCTCCCCTGACTATCTCTATGCCTAAAAAATGTACTTTCTTTGTGAAATGTGTTTCCATACATTAGCAAATACCATATTTTGGACAACGATAAAACTATTTTGGGTTGGACTTCCAACCCAACACATTCTATGTTTCTATTTAATCCTGCAATGTTTGCTGCTCATGGTGAAACTGTTCCTCTCCCTTTTTTTGAAAGTGCCCAATTCCACTTGCATTTTATTTGATTGACTTCTTTGAAGTGCACTCTCTACATTTGACATCTTACTATGCTGGAATTTAAATAACCTGTGCTGTCCTATGAAATTAAATCAAGACTTGTGTTGGCAGGCACTCTCATTGAAGTAAACCTTTTCCTTGATTGTCTTCCACTGCTCTGCTACATGGCCTAGAAACAGCCTGGAATAATGAGAGCTAATCATGAGTTGCAGGAGGAATCTGCCAAATTGTTTGTTCTCCCTTGGGCTAATTAAGTTCTGTGTTTAAGGCAAGACATTATTCTGTTTCAGCTTGGCATTTATAAGCCACCATTTATTTTGATGTATGATGCAACAGACGATGCTATAGGTTAAGCATGACTGTTTTCATGACGTAAAATAATCTTTTTTTTTCCCTTTCTTTTTTTGTGCTGACCTAATGGAGTGTATTTTTTTGCATTTTTTGCATTTTTCTTTTATTTTTTTCACACTTTAAAGTCTTAACTACAAAGTATAAGACTTGATTAACCAAGACAACACACAGTTTTTATTACACACAGTATTTATTCTAGTTGATGAAAGTAGTTTACAGATATAACTGAAGATTTTAGTAGCAGCAGCCAAATGACCAACTACCACAGTAATAATTTCAGGTTGCAGTGATTAATAAGAGGACTATATCATTGAAAGCAAGTGGAAAGTGTTTACATTGCAGTGTTAAGTACTTTGGGAATTATACACATGTGTATACAGTTATTTAGGAATATGGAGAGAGTATTTTTTTTCTGTATAATTGTTAGAACTATTTGCACTCTATGCTAGCTATTTTTAGTTAGTCTGTCAGGCACAGTGCAAAGTGTGTGGAAGTTTTTGTATGTCACCACTGCCTTCTTGCAGATAGTTTTTTGGGAAGCAGGTTACTATTGATTGCAAGTGCATAATCAAAAATGAAATAAAGCATCATCATTCTGGTAAAGAAGCTTTTTGACAGCAATGTGTTCTAGTCAGTTCTGCTATCTTCTTTTTTCATTTGGAGTATGAATTAGGATTCAAGGCAAAGAATTTGTTCAATGTAAGAATTACACTTTCATAAATATCAAGTGGAATCTTCGTTTCAAAGTTCATGATAAACATAGTCCCAGTTCCGCTGGATTCAGGGAAATGGTTAGAAAAGGATGGGTGAATGGTAACTCAGCACTGACTCTGTGGCATCAAAAAGTATGTTTAAGTTAGAAATGTGAAAATATTAGAAAATAATGCCTTTTATAAAGAAACTTAGATTTTTTTATGACAATGTTCAATTTTAGAGATGTAGGAAGACTGAATTATTTACTTTATTGTGTCATTGTTTTCTAAATGTGTACATACTCCTGTATTGATAACTTATTCCTTCTTTGCTTTGATTCAGATAGTTGGTATATGTCAAGTGGCAACGGACTCCACAGAGGTCACAGAATAGAATCATAGAATCACAGAATAGTTTGGCTTGGGAGGGACCTTAAAGATCATCTAGTCCAACCTCCCTGCCGTGGCAGAGATTACATCCCATTAGATCAGGTCACTCAAAGCCCTGTCCAACCTGGCTTTGAAAACTTCCAGGGAGGAGGCATCCACAGTTTCTCTGGGCAACCTCTTCCAGTGTCTTACCACCTTCACAGTAAAGAATTTCCTAATATCTAATCTAAATCTACCCACTTTCAGTTTAAAACCATTAACCCTTGTCCTTTCACTGCACTCCTTAATACAGTCCCTCCCCATCTTTCCTGTAGTCCCTCTTTAAGAACTGGAAGGCCACTATAGGGTTTCCCTGGAGCCTTCTCTTCTCCAGGCTGAACAACCTCAACTCTCTCAGCCTGCCTTCAGAGGGGAGGTGCTCCAGGCCTCTGTGCTCAAATAGGCCCATGTCTTTCTTGTGTTGAGAGGCCCAGAGGGGCCATGAGTTACTTACAAGGTAACTATCTCATAATAATAACAAGGCTAGGTCCTGGATACATAGGCTGTGGAGAGAAGAGCTGTGTAGTGGAAACTGGGGATTCAATGAGGTGGAATGTTTTTTTTTGGCCGGGCAACCTCCATTCAGTAGAGTACTAGTGGAAGGAGCCTGCTTCAGATGCTCCTGTTAGATAGGTTCTGAATGGAGTTCTGAATGACTTTGTAGGCTGCCTAAAAATTCCATGATGCTCCTGATGGAAACGTCAAATTCAGCTGCCTAATCAGACTCATGTTTAAGTAGTTGCCTCAGATCTAAACTTCATTCAGATATCACAAAATCATTGTAGCTGAAAAACTCAGAAGATAGTCTAGTCCAACCCTAACTCAAATCAGAGTCAACTAGGTAGGCCAGTCAGGGTCTCCTCCAGTCGAGTTGTGAATATCACCAAGGATGGAGACTCCACAACCTTTTCAGACAGCCTGTGCCAGTATTCAACCAGCTTCACAGTAAGAAAGCTTTTCCATGTGTTGAAGTGGACTATCTTGTATTTCAGTTTCTTCCCATTGCCTCTCATCCCTTCATGGGAGAACAATGGGAAGGGTATGGCAAAAATAGAATTGGTTTTCAGTATTTTAACCACTTAATAATCTGACTTGTCACAGGGCAGATCTATCAGTAGAGGTACTAATGGCATTATCAGTCATCTTTGCCTGCATAGGTATTCCTTGGTGGGAAAGTTTAAAAAGAAAATACGTCTCATAGATCAAGGAGTCCTGGCTCCTCCTGTGATGAGTTTTTTCAGATGTGTGAATTTGCTGTTGTACTTAACACTGTTCTGAGTTTTATGCATACTTGACAGTATACATATTAATGTATGTTTACAAAATAGTATTACTAAGGTCAAGAGGTTATAACACATGTAAATAGCTTACTTCTGCATTTTACTTTGGTCTATCCCTGTTCTGGGAAAAGTTTTGTAACCTCTATTTTCACCTACAAAATTGAGATAGCAACACTGACCATCTAAGAGAAAAAAAAATCTAAGAGAAAACTCATCAGTTTAAAATGGAGTTATCAGTACTGGAGTGGTTCAATAGATGGCTTGCTAGAAATTCAAATATGAAGAAACACAAAGGATGCAAAAGAAGATCATAAAATTATAAGCGGTGTTGAGTGAGCTAGTATTTCTAGAAACTTTATATTACAGGCAGGTGAACTACACTTCATTACCGTATCACAAACTTAAATGAGGAATGATATTCTGACACTAGTCTGGTAAGAGAGCATGAGCTGGCTAATGGGAGCCCTGACTCAAAAATTTATGGGAATCTTAGGTCAGTGAAGTCCTCATTTGCTAAGACAAGAGGACTTTGCATTCTGGGACCTGTATTGCTTCAGCTCCCAGCATGAGGAAGATGTGCTTTTTTTTTCTTTTCTGAAAATATTCCTCTCTCTGTCCATATTTAAAGGTAAAAGACTGCCACTGAAGGTATAATTCAGAGAGATGCAATTAAGATACAGCAGTCTATCTCATGATACCAATTTACAACAGTTCACTTGAGCAGATTATCATGATTCCAGTCCCAGTCTTTATTTTTGGATCTTATTCTCAGGGGCAGGCATTCTTAAGGGCAGATCAAGTACCAAAGTCAACCATACAAAGACAAAATTACCCTATCATCACCTGCCTTAGGTGTGGTTCCTTCCAGTCTGAGCAGAGATTTTATGGGGAGAACTCTAAGCTCTGAAGTTTTCTACTCAGTACATTTTAGCAACAGGAAATCCCCACTCTTTCTGTTGCATACAGTTTTATCTGTATCTGTGTCACCATATGTTCCCAAATCTTCTGCATGAGTTGCCTTCCCTTAGGACCAGGCAGGGTGAGTAGTGATGGCATTTTCTAAGACTTGTTTGAAGCTTGTGAAATCCACACCCTTTAGTCATGGATTTAGTTAACTTGGAGGTGAGGTTTTGTTTTTTATAATTATGCCACATTCAAGACTTGAAAAAGTTGCATTAAGTTTTATCATGCTCATTAGGAGGTTCTGTGTTTCAAAGATGCTATCAGGTTGTATGACAACTGTAATTACTCCGTAATATCGGCCTCTGCAGCCCTGCTAAAGTATTTTGATTTGGTTTTTTTTCTCTTTCGCTCCATCAGCTTCCTGGCTGTGCCGCATTGTGTCACAAACAGCCTGTTGTTATAAACACTGCAGAAACAACACTGCACACAGACAGCCTATTGACAACCGAGAGGCGACCCAGAAGATAATTACTAACATTGCTTGGAAAAGAAAAAGCATAGCCAGACAAGGAAGGATATGTTTTTATGAAAGCAGACAGTCTTAATTCCAAAATTAATTGTGTCTCCAGCCACTGATAATTAAAGGGGGGAGGGCAGGCTGGAGCAGTGTATTTCCCTTTGTTCTGTAATTCACCTTATCAGAAAAATGTGCTCACAAGTAACAAGACAGGTTTGGAGGATGGATCATCTGGCTTTGTTTTGGAGATGTAAGCAACAGTGAAGGAATGGTTTAGAACCGAGTGACTGCAAGGAGATTTGTATCTGCCAAGCTTTAAATGGCTTCAGGTGACAAAGAAGTTTCTTCCTGCATTCATTCCCAGTATCAGTAAATGTGGTCATATCTCCGGAATAGCACAGCTAAGTGCACAAAACCAGCTCCCTGCTGCATCAGCAGACAGGGCAAACCGTAACTTGTTAAGTCTGTCAGCACATAACCTCCAGACTGTGAAACAGATTATGGAGACAAAGAGACCACGCTATTTAAAGTGCAAAGCAGAGTGCCAAGAGGTTTCTACTTTTGCTGAACCAAGCCAAAAGAGGGTGGTACTCAGGTGTAGAGCTGATAGCCCAAGGGTGCGTGGTTTTGAGTTTGCTCTTTGGCACAATGGGAAAATACATCCTTTAGGACAAGGAACAAAGCCAGAAAGATTCTGTAGTCAGTTTTGGGGAGCAGAATTATACACCCACGGTATCCCTTGTTTCACTGTTGCATCCATCCTTCACACCAAAAAGGGGCTGCTGTGGAACAACACTTAATGCTACATGGGGAGTTTGTATGACTCCTGCAAGTTTCTAAAGTAATACCACCAAAGAGCTCTTGCTGTTTCACAGTTCAGAGACACAGCATGAGTTCCTGCTGCATTTCGAACCATGCACGCACATAAAATAGAGCTGGCAAAAGATTAAATCTCCACATATATAGTTGCTTTATTTAAAAACAAAATATCATTACCAAAAAAAGCTCCACAATTTTTTTCCTACATTTAAAACAGTAGTTTACTACTAATGTGCATGGACAGCATTAAAGGAATGCAATGTGCTAATTGCAATTTCTGATAAATATAGCTCCAAAAATTATTGTTCGACAGTTAGCTGAGAAAAATGGTCTGTAAGTTTGGGGGTTTTTTTGGGGGGGGAAGGAAAAAAAAGGAGCCTATCATTCCACATCTTTCTGTTCTTCATAGGTGTTTCTTCAGCTGGACTTTCCTGAGGTTGCAAAATAGAAAATTCAGTTTTCCATTCTGTACAGGTTCTCATATCACATTCACTGCCAGATCTGCACTATGCAATGTGACTAACTTCTGTCACATGTTCTTTGTTAGCTTGTCACATTAGCCCTGGCAATATTCGTATCCATAGCTCTATAAATTGAATTTCATACAATAACACTAATGCTTGAAGTCTGAAATGAAAAGCAGCCCAGTGTCAGGAAGGTGTATTCATTGCAGTACCACACATGTAAAAATAATCTGGAGGGACGGAGGGTTAGCACTCAGACCAGTCACTGAGAAGTTACATATGAATTCATTCTCTCACTCTTGTGACTATTTAGTTTGATACCATGAAATTGGAGGAAACAATGGTCCCAATTCATACAGCCAAGTAGTTTAACTTGACTGATATAGTAATTCAGTATAAACAGTCTTCATGTAGATTTAGAGAGATGTGCATGTAAGGGAATTACCACATTAACAGTACTAGAAATCTCTACAGTGGTGCAATTACGCTTATGTGAAGGCTTATATGCATATAAGTATTTCAGTAAAAACATTAGATCCTTAGTCAGATTAATTACATTGTGAAAACTAGTAAGAATGAGTATCTCTTGATCTTCATCCCCAACAGAAATAAAGACCAGAATTGCACGAGTGGTTTTTGCATTTTCAAAAAAAAGAGTACCATCGGAGTTAGGAATAAAGCAGAAGCAATAAAAGGAAAGTGAGATTTTATAACCCTATCCTTTATATTTCCTGTTTTTAATGACTTTATTTTGATATGAATTTCTATATTGAATCATTTTAAATGATAGCTTACATCTGCCATAATGCAATAGTATAATATTTTTCCTCAAAGTCAAAGCCAAAAAATTTGTTTTGGATCACAAAATCTGCTTTTCTGTTGTTGCAAGTAAGGTTGCCATGAAATCCAGTTTGTAGTGTTACCTCTGTAAACTCTGTAAAGTAGGAACTGTGTTTTATTCCCCATGAAAGGTATTCTCTCTTTTCTAGGGGCTGTAATATAAAATCATATCAAAACTGCACCAGTTTTCTTCAAATGTTTTTCTTTAAATGCTGGACAACAGAAATGTCTCTTGGTTGGCTAATAAGAAACTGTGATTCCTGAGGGGAAAGAAGGTCAAAGCATTACGTTTTACTAAATGGGTAAGCATTTGTTGCATTTAGGAAGGTCAGTCCAGTCAGTGTCATTACTTCAGAAACACAGTGTATTTAATTTAAACAGGGAATCAGATTTCTTCCTGGGTGGAGGACTCCTCTATATCCAGTGCTACAGTGAAAAGGACTAACATTTTTTTAAATTACTAATGATGTTTGCTACCTAAGCTGACTTCTTAAAGAAACTTGATGTCTGGAAGCTGTGGGTCATCCACCATTAGAAAAAGTATCCTGCTTCAGGTTTCCAAAGAATGGAAAGAACAAACATGTGGCACTGGGTTTTGGGAGGGGTGCTGTGTCAGCTGTGCATAGGTGCTCACATGCTCACTTCTAAATGAGCTCTACTGTGTAACCAGTAAAACAAATAATATAATAAATACATGCCCTTCAATAGAGATCGTATGAGATTGTTTATAATTTGGGTTACTGGACACCAAGGTGTAAATGTACTAGACATAATGGAAAACCAAAGAGTGTAAGTCTGATAAATGACAAAAGAGAGTAAATATTAACTCTGTTTTGCAGCAAAGGAATTGACTCATGAGTGTATTATCACAATCCCAGAACTGCCCACCCTTATGATGTTAATTGCCTATCAAACTTTTGTCGATCCAGACCAGACTCTGATAGAATGAAGGTGTTTGAAGCATCACAGAACTGACCCTTTTCCTACTGAGATTTTGTTGACATTGCACTATTTGCACAAGATAAAATAATGCCCCAGAACTCTCAGTTCCACTGTAGAACATGCAAGACGTGCACTACCATGTTGTCATAGCAGATTGCACAGGTGTGATTATGCTCTTTTACCATGGCTGTCATTATTTATATTTCTTTTCCTCAGTAGTGGGATAGAGAATTTTACACATCCTTTGGATCATTGTCAGGCTTTAAATTACTTGGAACAGTAATATTTTACATCTTTTGAAAGAACATAGCAGCTATTTGGCAACAAATACCTTCATAATATATACATCTAAAGTATACTCTGCTTTTGCTCTAAGCTGTGCTCAATGCTCTTTTCAGAAACCTGTCCTGGTTTACTTCCTAAAACTAAAGACACTTTTCTGAATCAGCATTTTAATCTCATGTCACCTTGCAGTAGCTTCTAGTTTGTAATGAATTTGCTTTGACTGTATAGACAGGAGTTTTGAGTTTGCAGAACTGAAACTCTAGTTTTTTTAGCAAATATTTTGAACAAGTACTGCAACTTGTATCTATCACAACTAATCCTTGGGGACTGGTGGCTCAAAGGAGTATGAATGTTACATTATTTAAGCAGAACTAATTGAAACATTTGCAGTTGTTCTTCAGTTGTTTGCACCCTATTTCGTTATTGTTTTATCATTAAAAAATAAGTATTTGATACTCAGCTTCACTGACCTCAACAATAGTTTATAGATTATTTGCTCCAAGGTATACTAAAAAAAAATCTTACCACGCAATCTATAAGAATAGCAGAGTCTTTTCTTATGGAGGACTGACCAAATCCTACAACATTACTTACATGCTGTGTGCTAGTAAAGTAACATAATCTGTTTCTGTGACTGAGGTTTGACTTAGGGCAACTGAAGATACTACTCTTCTAAAATAGGAAATCTACTTATAAGACCTCCAAATAATTTGTTTCAAATATATTTGTCTTAATGGATTAGATTTACAATCTCCAGAGGAAGGTGAAGAGTGCAAAGCCGTGCATTATTTCTCATTTTAGATCCAAATCTAATCTGGCACAGTAGTTTTAATTCCCAACGGTTTTGCAGACACTAGAGAGTATGGGGCTTTGTTTGCTTGGTAGTTTGTTTTAGTGGAGAAGCAGAGCTCTACATAACAGTGAACTCAAATTCACTGATAATAGGCTTTTTTTCCTTTGCAATTTATTTAGAAGTATTTCAAGAACAGTGAAGTATTTGCATATTACAGGATGAAAATTATTGATTTAAAAGGCTCCACGGGTTAGGCTGTGTTGCACTGTGATGCATGATTTTTTTGGTAATTTTATTATGACCTGGGCAATATTTGACATTCTACTAAGTTGGGTAGAATACATGGGTAGAAACTGGGAATACTGGAGATAAATAGGTTAGATTGTAGCTTCAGGTTTTGTTGTCTTTTCAAAAATATTTCAGGTAAAATGATGGTAGGGAAACAAAAATTCCTGAAAAATATTACATCAACTTAACAAGCCTAAAAGCAGAAATTACAAAAATTAGTTCTAAACTAATTAATTTAAAATCCTCTAACAGTGTCTATCTTCTGATCCTACAAAGATTGGTTTATAAGGCTTTGGATTGCTGATGATCAGTGTATCAGTAGGAGGAAAAAAGTTTCATGGGCTGGTAACTCAAACTATTTTTTAAGTAAAATAACTACCCAACATACCCTAATACACTGCAAGTTAAAGAATCAGTGCACTAAAACATAGTTCCAGCTATAATAATATAAAAGACAATGAATAGAAAGACTATGGCTGAATAAATTTCCAGTGCAGTTGCCTAGCATACATACATCAGCTCATTTCTGATCATGTCCTCTATGTAAAATTACCTTACTGCTCCTCAAAGCACATTTCACAACTTTATAACATTATTTTTTAGGTGGTGGAATATGTCTGTGTCATTGATAATTGCTATTCCTAACAACTGGATTGAAATACATTTCAGATGTGACTTCTCAGTCTGCTTTTGAGCACAAACCACTGACAGCATAAATGGGTCTAAAGTGAATAATTGTTTATGGTTATTTTTAAACATGATTTTGATGGATTTAGTTGTCTGCTCATTAACCATTTTTACTCACTGGTTAAAATGGGTCAAAATAAAACAGTATGGCGTGGACATTTCTCAGAACATCAAACAAAGGGCAGTAATAGTTTTCTTCAAATTGAAATAGATTAAAAATCTGAAGTCTAAATATCTAATCTTACAGCACGACTTATAAACTGACATTTTACCTATACCCTTTAATGAAATATGACATGGTGAGGCTGTTTTTCAGTTTGGATTCTAAATATAATTTGAAGTTGATGCACAGAAACAGTAGATAAGTAAATAATTGCAGTTCTTCTGCCTCTCCTAATTTAATTATAGAGCTCTTACTGTATCTAGTGAGCAGCCCACCCAAAAGTTCAGCCAATATTGCCATTCCAAGACATCCAAAAACTGCAATCCAGAAACCTCAAAAATTATAGAACGTTACATTATTATGATTAATCTTAAATGTTTCCACATTTCATTCAAAGTTTTGAATCTCAGAAATTGTGCCCATAAGTTTTTCTAGAGCCCTGGGAGCTGAATGTTTCACCTAATGAAAGCACTAATTCCTGCATAATCCCTCTCTGTCAGTGGCATGGGGTTCCGAGAAGAACGTTGTGAAGTATCGTGAGACTCTTCACAAGAGTAAATGTTTGTTAGTCATTTCAGAGGTCTAATCTCATGCCTGTAAACAAGCATGTTCAGAATGAGTGCCCAAATCTGCTTTTTATCTGCAGTATTTTATATAGTTCTCTATGGAATGGACAGCATACAGACTACTTTTAAAATTTGGTGCACTTACCTCCCAGGAATTCCCTGATGTTTGGATTCCTGTTTGGAAAAGGTTTTCACATCTCAGTAAAACATTTTTTGAGCAGAAAATATGATTCTGACCATCAATGCTGTGGTCCAAAATAATTTGTCCTTTGAATTAGTCTTTGTTGCCAGATAGCATGAATATATTTTTATGACCTTATTTTTATTATTCGTTGCTGGGTAACCTATTGTTTTGGAGCCTAGCAAGAATCCAGCCAAATCCCAGTATTAAACTGCTGCTAATGACCATTTTGTTAGATTATTGACCCCCCTCTGTTTCGTCTCTGCCTGTACTAATGGCCAATTTTCAAGATATTGTTTTTTAATTAATTCTGCCACATGATGATTAGCATTGTCAAATAGTTAGTATCTGCTTTCAAATTGTGAGAAGAACTAAACTTGCAGATTTTTGTTTTGTCTGCTGTAAGTTCAGTGAGTTCCTGACTTGATGGTAATTCAGTTTTCTGTGGAGACCATGAGAATGTAGTCACTTTCTGCAGGTGCCACTTAAAATAGGTATATGAGTAAAACTTACTCTGTGCTTTGAAGGATTTTTTAATATATTTTCCCATTCCTTTAGGTAGAAAGGAAAATGAGGTAGGTATCCATTGCAGCTGGCACTCTGTTCTGCAAGCAGAATGTGTATCGATAGTTAAGTACTGAGAACACCTCAGTCCAGTGATTGAGCTTATGACAAAGATTTTACAGATTGTTATTTTCCATTAGCCATTTTTTCCTGCTGTAAATAGACTCATGTTTCATCTGCTAGGAAGAATAAAAAGCAGATTTTCATTTTCTGAATATTAGATTTATAATTCAGTGTTCAACAGAAAGTTATCCCAATTTAGGCACCTACTTTTCCAGTTCCTTCAGTAATAAGGGGGTTGCCAGAAGGAAAATTATCATTCTGTTGCTCACAGCAGAGCTCTAGGGTTTTGAGAGAAAAGTGATCATGCCACTGGGGCTTATTTTCTGGGTTAAAATTACCTAGAGCTGTGCATTGTGCAACCTCTGCAGATTTCCAGAGGAATTCTTTAAATTAATTAGCAATATAGTTTGCCCATCTGAGTTTCTGGAGGGAAAGGATTTCATCATTTAAACTGTCTTGGAAGTTTTATATTCAGAAAGAAAATGGACATGACTAAAAACTTTGTTATGAAAAACACTGTAATACTGGTTTAATTAAGCTGCGTTTCACATTCTCAATGAATAACCTGGCTTTCAGCTTCTCTTCCTTGACCTCAGTATTTTCCTGACACAAGCTGCCATTTCATGCATGGGCTTTAGAATGAACACTGCTGGGAAAAGTCCCACTTTCTCTGCACATGCCTTTTGTTCTGAAACCCTAGCTTGGATGTGCTGGTAGTTTTGTTTCCACATTTGCCAACAGAAGGAAAAAACTGCGCAAAACCCATAGAATATTAAGAAAGTAAAAAGTAAGACAGCTTTTATGGTTTTGTATTATTATCTTTTTTCAGAGAGAAGCAGGAAGGGACAAAATAATAATGCCTATAACAGGAAATCCTATCCTAAGTGTTAGTGAAAAACAACTTCTTCCTCCCCCCAGCCTTGCAAGAGAGGTTTCAGTTCCTTGCCATGTCAATGGTAGACATCATTGGAGAAAGCATAGTCAGCACTTTAGCATAAAACCCCTGAAACAAACCATTAAGTCACGGAGCATGCTGTCCCAAAGACTTAGAGGGCTGAGGTCACCAAGGTCATGGTCCTAATAAGGGAGTGTTTTAATTGGTTTCTACTTTTTCTCCCCTGACATCCCTCCTTTCCCTCCCTCCTCCCCTCCACCAACCTCCACACCTTTGATCCCTCAACTGCTGTGATTCTGAAACTGTATGGAGAAAACTGCAATTACAGATTACACATTACAGATAGGGGGAGCACAGGGCCTCCACTACTAAGTAATCTTGGAAATTGCTTAAAATAACAACGAAGAGCACTATACACTTTTCTCATCCATTGTCAGACTGAAATAAATAGGTCTTTCTTTAACATGTCTAATCCTGCTAAACAGTACAAAATCCTATTACTCAATGAATTATAAATCCTGCTTCAGCACCTCATTTGTCCTGGAGTGTTTCATTGTGAAAACCAGAAATTCAATACCTTATTTTAGTCACACAATCCCTAGTACGTCTGATTTTCCCCTTCCCTTCCCCCATCCTCTCCTCTCATGTTGATTGTGCTCAATAAGGTTTATGTTACGGCCACTACAAACCCTGGTGAGGAGACCAAAGCCAGCACTAGCCCGTTTGAAAACCAGCCTGCACATTTCTGTACCTACAGTCTCATTGCGCACTTTTGAAAGGTAATTTAAGACCTTCTTCAGTTAATGTTGTGATGAACATCTGCTGAGTCACATTCCTTCTTCAGGTGCATCTATAATAATAGTACATCTTTACTGTTTTCCCCTTACTTGTGTTGTGAAACGTGTCTCAAGAGACGCCTCTCTCCAGCCCGTGCTGTGATCTGTGGGTTTGTTACTATTTCTGCAGCAGAAATTAGGTAAAGCTGTTTCAGATGGTGGTGTGCAAATCAACAGTCAGTGTCAAGCTCATGAGATCACCATGAGAAGGTCGCTACAGTGCAGAAGGAGAACTGTGGCGCAGAGGCAGAGTTTTCCAGCAAATAAAACTCTCATGAAAACCAACTGAGTAAGAGCAGGGTTAAGTTTTATTTGTTTTATTTGGTTTACAAACTGTGGGTTGGGCAGTGCCTGACAATACAGGAGGAGGGGAGTAAGGAACGTGAAAAACCATGCGTCTTTGCCTCACAGTGAAAGGATTTGATACAATCCAGGGTCTAGCTGAAACTGTCTCAGAAAGTTGATTACATATGCTCAGAGTTGCTGGGCAAGTTGTGGTGAGGGACAGCATACATCAACAGCCAGGTCATTGGGCCTAGAGATCATCCATTCCTCCTGGAATCAGTCAGCAGGCTTTGCTAGAGTTCCTTCAGGGCTCTTTTTCTGTAGCTTAGATCCTTATTACCCTGTCCTGCTTGGGCCTCTGGTTGTAAAATGAAAATCTAAACCTGGGAATTCAAAAGATTGTGTTTCAGAATATATGCCATAAATGTCTTATATCTACTCTGAGATCTGTTCTGTTTTCTTGCCATCTGTCTTGCTATCTTGCCATCTCTAAATACTATTTAAGATGTGGTAAGTATATTTAATTTAACTAGGCCTTTTTAATGGAATTCATGTATAATGCATGACCACATTTGTGTCATGCCTGAATGCATTTAATTTTGCTTTATGCAATAAAGAATTCAATTTCTTTTAATGAGTGTATTTTCCCCTACCTACAATACATTTTAAAAATAATCTTTCTGTGTCTGTTCTCTTTTCCTTATAAAACCCAATACAAGCTGCTCAAAGATACGTTTTGCTCCAAGAAAAACAAACAGTTTCTTATATATAGTAGTCAAAAGTGAAACGTGGACGTTAGAATCGATCAAGCTATGGTCAGAAAGTCTCAGAAATTTTGCATCTAGAAAACAGTCTTTTCTTATAATTTTCTATTTTTATGGTGTTGTCCTTCCCCACCAATAGCCAGGGTTCAAAACTGTTGCAGCACAGTGAAGTTATTAAGTTCCCTCTTTTGAAGATGGCTGAGCATATAACTTTGAATAGTTGTCTGTCAAGACTGGCTGTCCTATGAACATCTCTCCTCTGAGTCTTCCTTGGGACAGACTGGAGGCTTCTCAGGTGCTACTGGATCATCATGGGTCTGATCACACTAGGAAGGACAATTTGAGATGTGGAGTAGATGGGGAAAGCAAATGCCTGCTCTCCCCAAGCAACCACTGCAGAGCAGGATTTGAGGCTGGAACAATGTTCACTGCTGGCTGGCAGAGGGCATTTTTCAGTGATAATTTATGTAAGACCCTGAGTTTCAATGCAGGTGACCTGTGAACTCAGAGTGAACCTAAGACAAAGCTAGAATTACTGCCTGACTACTGGGAAGATCACCTGTAGATATGTCTGATTAAATATTTCAGATGACGTGTCTTTTTGGTTGGACTTAAATTGTTCCTGAAATCAGGTTGAATTTATTTCTTTTGGCCAAATTAAAACTAAATAAGACTATTTCTTTAAGTTTTGTATTAATTAGTTTTATCAGTACTAACATGAATATTTTGACTTAAATTTTGAACAGGATTCTGTTTAGAAATATTTGTAAATTTTATTTTTAAAAGTAAATTCACAGAGATATGAAACATATTTTTTTTTTGCTCAGCCCAGCAATATTCATGCATGTCTAAAATGACTTTCCACCTGATGCATCATGTTGTGGACTCTAGAGTTATCCTAGAAATCTTTGAAATTTATGAATAAACATTTTCAGCTCTAGTGATTTGTAGCTGTTATCTAAACTATGAGATAATGTTTATCATGCTTGCTCAGTAAGTCATGAAACAGACCAGTCAGCAGAAGTATTATAGTAATTTCAATCTAAAATCTTGGCATAAATCTGGGAAGCACAAACATTTAATGAATTCTGAAATAACTCAAAACAAGTTGCAACTTTCATCTCTCTACCTAAATGTACATAGTTGAAGAATATTAAAAAAATGTAACAAAACAAAAACTCATAACAAAACAAAAACTAAACAACAAAACCAACAGCTATTGGCAAAGAAATTTTCCTGGTGATGTGAGAAGACCAAAAGCATTGAGCACATTGGAGGGCAGGGTAGGGGGAAGAGTGAAGGGAGGGTGTGCAAAAACTACATTGTTTCAGAAACAAGAAAAGAGGATGCTACAGCTGTAAGAAATGAGCACAAAATGTTGTGCATGCTAATACTGATCAGAGGGAAAAGAAAGTCCAGATTGAGAAAGCTAAGATTTTAAGATTATAAGGCAAGTATTTAGAAAAGACTTAGGGAAAAAAAGCCATGTCTACATCTTAAACAATGGAGTAACAAGAGTTATCTCATTATTAAAAGTAGATTTATGTATTGAAAATTTGACACCTTGCATGAGTATGATTGAAGACAGCATTACTACTGATGCATCTTTTTATATAAAGTTCTAGAGGCAAAACTTACAAATCTCTATCCTCAACACTTCACAGTTTGGGTCCTCAAAATTTGTTGGTCTTTTCACTCATGAGTAATGTTAGATATGTGAACCAATCCCCTTGAACTCAGTGAGAACTCAGCTCACATCAGCTTTTGCTGGGTTACGGCCCACACGAATAAGGATGCAAAAAGATGGGTGAGAGCAAAAATGCTGAATACGGGAAATTAGTAGCAAATGCTACAAGGAAGCAAAGCTGAGCTGTGCAGGGCTGCACCTCCAACTACACACAAAGAAATTTATGTTTTTCTTATGTCTATCACGATCTTTGATTGCTTCTGACTAATCCTTGCCTATGTGCTCATTCCTTCTATTTCAGTCCACAGTTGTGTTCCCACAAGTAGAAAAATGTCATTTCATGTGCTTTTGCTGCAGTGAACCAGAGCAAAGCCTTTGTTTTCATAACATGTTAAACTGTATTCTTTAAATTCTTCATTGATTCTATTAAGCTTTAAAAACAGCCCTTTTCCTCTCCCTCTCTCTCTCCTCCCCACACCCCCCACCAAAAAAAAAAATATAAAAAAGGAAGAAAAATCCTCCCCAGTCCCTCTAGGCAGTGGTCTGGAGTGATTGGCAGGCTCTACTCAGAAGAGACCCCTGGATCCTAATAGCAAGGGTTGCTGCAGGTCAGGAGGGAGGCTTATTGACAGAGCGACGGAGGGGCCCAGGGCTGCACAGATAGCAGGAGGTACTGCAGGGCACTGAAGCGGCCTTTGCACAAAGCCGCACGGCAGCTCGGGGAGAGAAATAGCAGGGAGCTCCGTGCAGGTCAGAAAGGAGGTCTTGGCAGAACCTTTTGGGAGCCCCAGGACTGGAATAGCAAAGGGCGTCACAGGTCAAGACTGAGGTGTTTTGGCAGAGTTACGCGGAGGCCCAGGACTGCAATAACAGGAGGTGAAACAGGTCATTGGCATTGGCAGAGACGCCTGGGAGAAAGTTGTGCAGAAGAGCCTGCCTTGCTTTAACTGAAATGCTATTACTCCTACTCTCTAATGAGTGCTCTGTTTACCCCTAAATACAGGAGACTTTCTTTCTGAAGCACGTCCCTCTACAGTCTTAACATGGCATTTTACATACGGGAAAGAGGTGGTATCACAAAGTACAACAGCGATCAGATGGGGTTTTGTTACATAATTACTGATTAGAAAACAGAGCAAAACTGAGTTTTCAAAGGATCTTGGGAAGTTTTGGTTTACCAACCTCCCAGGCTAAAGAGACTCCACAAAGTCTGCAGATGACAGGAGAAGAAGTCGCTGTGTAGATTCCCTCAGGGCTCAGAGCAATAGCTAATAAACAGACTGAGGTCTTGGGTATCAGGCTGTAATCTGCTAACTCTTACAATAATGCGTTTACCCTATTTATGAGGTTACCCACGTGTGCTTAAATGAGGTCATTGTACTTTTCAGTAATATATGTTAAAGAGAGCATAAAGTTTGCCTTTTCCTGTAGGAAGATTTTCTTACAGCAGTATCAGGAGTTTGTGAATACTTGTTTGAGCTGCTCATCAAAATAAAATGAGAAATTTGCTTTGAGGGAGAATGCAATTAAAAATAAATAGAGTTAAGAATTGTATGGCTAGTTCTAGAGCTGATTAAATAGTTTCCCCCCTCTTCTCTATACTGCTTTTCCCCTCTTCCTCTGAGAAAGACAGTTTGGGAAATATTCAAGTTTTATAGTAAACTCTTCTAGACTGTAATGATTCCATCTTTGTTCAGTAGCATTCACCTCCAGGAACATTTAATTTCATGTGAATAATAAGGAATAAAAAGGAAAAAATAACTTCCTTTAGGATTACTGCTCTGTTAGAATATGTAATGCCCATCTGTGGGCAAATCTAAATGCAGCATTTTACCTCAAGTTACTAAGTTGGTGTTCTTAGCACAAGCAATATTTTTTTTCCAAAAATTTAGATTTAAAAAAAAGTTACAGAGAAAAGACTAGATTAATCTGATCTTCTGTCCTATTTCAGGGATGTATCACAGTTTTCATTCTTTAAATTTTCTGGTTTGCATTGCACATCGGCTGAAATTTTTTCCCATTTTTGCCCATGCACAATGCTTTACTGGCAGTAGGGATGCTTAGGCATAGCTTGACTGATTTCTCTTAATCAAGCATGGCTTAAGAAAGCAGGTGAGATTGAATCCCAAAAACTGGTACAGAATGTCTCACAGAGTGCAAATGTTGGTGAACTGTGGTGTTGGTAACTTCTCCCACACCCAGAAGACTTAGTGCCTGGGTTGACACATAGAATGGCGAAACTGACTGTGTGACATTCAAAATGAAAGTCCTTTGACTGCTCACCTTGCTTTCAAAGACAGACCTGTGTTCAGAAGACTATAAGAGCAAAAAGAGAGGCACTCTGTGATGGAAATAAATTTGCACAATACTGACCAAGAAACATCAGCATAGCTGTAATGCATTTACACTTTTACTAGAATGTGCAATTAAATACAAGGATTCTCTTTTTGAATATGTGTTGTTAGTGAGGGACTGGTTTAAATAAGCTAAATATGTATTTATAATCACCAGGTTCACTACAAATGCTGTAAAATGCCAGTTTATAAAGACAGCTGAAGCATTAAGTGTGTCTCTACATTTGAACACACAACATGGTGTACTGGGTTACAGACACAATTTCCTTCAATTGTTTGTCTCTGCCATCACAGCATAGTTTATTGTGCTCACCATTCAGAAATAAATAGGGCTGACAAAACTACTCTGTTTTCTTGGTAATTTTTCACCAACAGTTTTAACTATAGCTAAAGCTACAGGATCATCCTTTAATTCCCTGATTGCCTGGGCAAAAAATACAATTAAACACAGTCTTAGCACCAAGTAATAACCAGTCCATCTGTTTTCAGCATAGTGCTTAACTGCATACTTAAACAAATTGCTTTGCTGAGTAACAAGGAGGTTATTCTTTTCCTTAAGTGCTTTGCTGAACTACAGGCTATATCCCTGGCCTATAGGGTAGTCCCTGCAGCACAGATATCAACAGATTCTGCACTTTTTTAGCAGACTTGAGATTAAAACAGTAGAATGCAAACATGCATATAACATAATATAGCATAGAGCGTAGATAACTCATGTGAACTAAAACTAAGACATAGCAACTGTGTGTCATTCCACAATCAAGTATAAACATTTTTTCTCTTATTCCACTGAGAGAAGAACCAAAATACAGGCAGCATTATTGCAGATTTGTCAGATTGGTGTAGAACCACAACTCTGACAGATTGAAATTTTACATAGGTAATAATAAAAACGTAAGTATGTAGTAATATAAAGCCACATATTGTACACAGCTTTTGTAAAAAATATTACAAAATATTTTATAACCTTTTCAATATTTAACAAACATGTTTTATAATAGAACTAGTTATACCCATTGGAATGATGTTTCTCAGCACAGTATTAATCATCAGAGCAATTCCACAGTTAAGATATTCATATTAAAAAGTATGTCTTAAAAAAGAGGAAAATATTTATGAATATACAAGATCCTTTTAATTGTATTTATTTATTTATTTTATTTTCACTCAGAAGGCTTTTATTCTTATGAGTAGGCTATTTACAGTTACGAGGCTTAGGCCTCTATCCATCACACTTCAGTGTAGTTTTGCAAGAGTGCCATTGAAAGCAATAACATCATTCATGTGCATGAAATGGACTGAGCAGGTCTGGGCCTGAATAAGTGGCTCCACATGATATATTTGTCTCTAGAAACTGTCTTTTTCCCTTTTTTCCTTTCTAAGTACATTTTTACACTATTTAAAAGTTCAGTGAAGTAGTTCAAACATGGAATGGGAGAGAAAAATCTCTGCAAACATGAATCAAAATTAAATTGCTACTGAGAGGTATGCAAGTAATTAATATTGGCAAAATATTAATCCGCAGTGCTATATTTCAGTAGCCAGAGCTTTCCATGACTTGCATGGACCAGCTCTGCAGAGCATAAACCCAGGGCAAGTTTCACAGCAGGTTAAATGACTCTTCTTTCTTTTGTCAGCAATAGTGTATAAGGCATTGGTTATGCACTGTGGAAGATATCCACCTCTAGAGGCCATACCAGTATTGTGCTTAATTACAACTCTGACATGTACATTGCCAAAAATTTCTGGTAGAAAGGGACTCCTGGGCAACCTGAGTTAGTAAAAATCTCTACTACTTTCAGCTTTAAAATTTCTTAGTAAGTCCTAAGCAGGTGCTTAAATTGACAGTTAAAATTTGATGTATTTAAAAAATCTCAAGTCTCAGATGTCCTCTTTGTTAGCGTTCAAGAACTGACAACCCAAATTAACCAATTCTTCTTTTCTTTATTCTCACTGAATTCCTATTACTATTTTCAAGATAGTACAGCACAGCCAGCTGCTTATTTCCAGTTCTTTGCAGAGGTATGTTTATGTAAATCTATTCATTGAATTTAAAAATTGCAAACTAAATTTCATGGTATAGTTGATATCCTTCCAAGTGATACCATTTCTTACAGCTCACATGTTTGGCCCCAATTCAGTAATATGTGGTAATAAGGACAGATGATCGCTAGGAACAAAAAAGTCTTCATTTCTACCTGGAAAAAAACTCTTCTCTCTCTTCACCCATGGCAGATGGAAACTGTCCAACCATTAAAACATACCATTCACTGCCTCTCTGATATGATACAAACCCTCAGAAAGACAGTGTCTGTTTCTTTTTCATTCCAAAGGTCATAAATCTGGTATGTGAACAAAAAATATTGACCAATACAACTCTGAGAGCAGGTGGGCCTACTCAGAATACTTGCAGTCTTTAACATTTGATTTAATGATGCGAAAATATTGTCATAAATATCATATTAATTCTAAGATTTCATATGGAATATTTGATAGTTGTTACTTGAGAAGAGAAAAAATTTCAGCCATCTATAAATTGTGCTTTATTCTTTCCCCTTTTTCTTCCCCTTCCCACTCCAGCCCAAGTATATTGGCTCAAGAGATTCTCCAGCATCTGCTCCTTTTCCTGGATCCTCTCCAATATGCCACAGAGATCCTGATTATCATTATGCTTCCAAGTGGTTTCTTTCTTTTCATTCCACACTCTGCACAAATGGTATATGACTGTCCTTTGTAGAATACTTCATTCTGTAGCAAATGGCAGTGAGTTTCAGAATCTCTTTTGGTTGAGAACATATTAAAATCAAATTTTTGCCTTTTGAATTTTTGGTATCGGGCTCAGGTCTGGGAAGAACAACATGGGGGCAGGTTATTCTTGTAATTAATTGTTTGCTTTCTCTGGCTGCTCTGAGAATCTGTTCTTTGTCTGGAGAATCTGATAATGTCATGACTCTAAGGTTCTTTATAGGCATAGTAGCTAATGTACCTTAATGCATTTATATTTCAGAGTCTTTAGATGGGTTCCAAGCTGTGTTCTTATTAACAGAAACCAGAGCAGGGTGGAAGCAGCATTCCTGATAACCACACATTCAAGGCCTCTTGTTCTGACTCTTCCCCCTTGCTTTTTCTGTGACCTCTCCCATCCCACTCACAACCCAGACACATTCTAATCATCCTTATTACAGTAACAAACATCTTGCGTTCTCTAATCTATTGTTTCTAATTGTAAATCTGCGCTTGTCCAGAATGTCGCATTTATAAACAGAGTTGAGCTCCTTCTGTTCCCAAAGCGCAGACATCCACCATACAAGTGAATGAGGAATCCTCTTACACTCTAGATTTAGGGTTCATTATTAAGGTAACAGTAACTTTCAGGTGTGATGTGCTTTGTTAAACTTAAAACATAGGACACAAACAGCAATATTAATGAAGTCATTGTTATTTTTGCCCTTTTGAAATCTTCAGTTTAAAATCAAACAGCAATAGGCTCATTGTAGTAGAATCACAGCAAACAAAAAGTACCACACAGGCTGACTGAAATGCTAGACATCAGAGGGACCTAAGAGGAATTAGCCCTTCTGTCACCATCTCTCACCAGCATGATTCACACCAACAGAACTGCTGAA
>NW_010171212.1:51011-70329 GCF_000695765.1 Mesitornis unicolor
ACTGGATTGGAAGTCCATCCAGCCTAGTCACTTGCCAGTGATGTGTATACTTTGAGAAAAAGAATAGAAGAGGCACTCAGTGATACATGCTCAGATTCCCAGCACCCGTGGCCTAGAAGTTCCTCAGATCCCAAGCAAATATTAATTCTATAGGTGCAGTGAGTCAGATGCAACCTAACACATGTGTTGTGTAGTTAGTCTGGGTATGTTCAATTAAGTCTTTTGAGACCTGGAGGTATCAGGTTTCCTGTATGTGGGCTGGTGTTCCTTGTAATGCTTACAAGTTAAGCACTGCAGATCTGCTGCGTATGACGATCAGCATGCCTGACACATGAACCAATATTTCTTTCTAGGAGTCTGGTACAAATAACAAACAAGAGAAACAGAAAAAGAGAACAGAAGATATCTCTGCTTCAGGAACGAACAGAAGTGCTAATAAACAGCTGTGTCCAGTCCTGTCAAAGCAGGACTGTCAAAAGTTGACTTCTATCAAAATTACTCTCAGCATGTAGACAGCTGTTAAGTCTACAGATATCACTTTAGGTACCTGGTCATCAACCACTATGAGAGGTGTACCATAAACTAGGGCTGTCTTGAGCCATGGCAATGTATGTATCTGAGGTCAAAGAGATCAAACAACTATGACCACATAATCTTACCACCTTCTGCACAATCTAAAGTGAGAAGATCCAATATTAACCTAAGATATAATAATCTATATAAAATGTAATAATTTTCAGAATCACACATGCTCACTGAAAAGTCCTCATTGTTGGCTTCTTCCAGTTTAAGCAGATGAGAAGGACAGCAGGGAAGGAAAAGATACATTGCAAACATGCCAAGTGGACAAGGTGAGGGTGAAGGAACTGTGATTTTCATTGAAGGCTTACAATGCAATTTCACAGAGCTAATTAATGAGAAACATCAAAAAAACCTAGCGGGCTATAGAAGGTAGGCAGGGGAAAAAGTAAGCCAGTGAAGAAGAGACTCATGCAAGGCAAGCAAAAGTGAACAGATGATGGAATGGAAGAGGAGGGGGTATTAAACAAGTGATCTTTAATCAGCAAAACCAGAGAACATAAAACTAAAGAATATCATAGAATCATCAGAATGGCAGCTGGATGTCCTTATCGCTTACAACTGTAACAGCTTTTAAAAGGCTGGGAAAATCCTAACTGAATAACCATTCTTCTTTTTTAATAAAGCATCTGACTTTCACATTCAGAGGTTTTGTAATAACCTCTGGTAAATAAGTGCTAATGGGTTCAGTCTTCATGTCTGCACTTCAGAGTGAAAAAAGGGTCAGAAATGAGTTGCATTTTTCCTCTTATTCAAAAAAAAGTGATATTTTGACTTGTAAGGAGCCAAGTGCAGTTCACGTGCTTAGTTTCCTCTGTGCTGCACATAAAAACAGGAAAAGCCAGTCTTTTGGCTGTGCGTCTTTTTATTGTTGGTTGTTTGACATGTTTTTCTATTACAATTCACAGCAGGGAGCATTTATCTCCGTTATGAAAACCAGTTGATCCATTGTTAGGAAAGAAAGCTGCACTTCCCCAATAGGAAGTCAAGTGTCTCTACAGTGTCGTGGAAAGGCATTTCTGCACTTGAGGTCAACATATGCCGGTGCTAGAAGACTCTGCGCACGCAGCACTGGTGCTCCTGGCTTTGATTAGAACAAGCAAGTTTCCCCTTGCACACATCGGGAAATGGTGGCGTGCACAGCGGGCAACGGCAAATCCAGTAGTAGTCCCACTTCCCACACATTAGAAGTGGGGGGAGGTTTTGGTAGCAGTGCCTTTTGTGCAACATTAGCTAGCAGAAGCTGTGAGGTTTCTTTCTTTCTTTTCCTGATGTAGGTTATTTTGAAGGAGGTAATCAGCCAGTCTCTGAGAAATGTTGGCTCTGTTCTCTTTAAAAATGCAAATATTGCACCTTAAGTTTTCTTCTGCTTCCTCTTTTCTTCCAAAACAGTAAGAAATGTAATATTGCTTTCTGTTTTACTCATATTCTTTTTTTTACAATCTTAACATTGAGAGCTTACTTTGCCTTTTTTTTTCTCTCAAACACAAATTCCTTAAACATTCATGTCTGATAGTGCCCAATTATTTGTGTGGGCATTTCTTAGAAATTACCTTCCTGTTCAGAAAACATGGCAATTATGGTGTTTGGCTCAAAGGTGTAAGTGTGACAATTCAAAATTAAGCTATGGGCTGGTTTGCTTCTGCCAGTTCTTGGGTGACATTACATCTTTGAGAAGACCTATTAGTTACATTCAGCCCAGGTTAAATAAATGTGACTTCATCTGTCTAGATCAAATAATAAAATCTATTTTAAATTTCATCCAAATAATTCATCAAGGATAGAAAGCTCAGTCTGTGATATTTCAGAATGGTCTTCAGTCAGAATTCAGTGTCTGTTCCTTTCAGCAAAATTCAGACCTGAAGTCAATCTTTGTGTTTGCATAATGCTGTAGTCAAAATCTGAGTCAAGAGCAGGGAAAGTCAGATCGTCATCTTGATGTATATTGTATGACTTGGTCATATATCCGGTAATGTTTAAAATATATAATTTAATTACTCTGCTTTCTTTTTAAGTCATTATACACAGTGTATTGGATAGTTATAGTTTGTTTATTTATTGGATTAATCAGATTATTGTGTAATCCTGTATTTATTATTATTAATATTTCTCTTGGATGGCTATTTGTTGTTATACATGGGTTACAAGCTAATAACAATAGCTTTAAGCATCGAAAGCAAAACAAAGATAAGACATAACTGAATTCTCACCTTTTAAACATCTAGTACAATGCTTCGTTTTGTGCATATGCCTTTTGGGCTCAGTTTGACCTTTGTAAACTACATAAAAGTAGGAGGCCAGACTCAAGAGTTCATATTCTAGTATCTGCCTTGTGGGCTGTATTTTTTTAACAGTCTGATTTTCACTGGCTCTTAATGGATACGAAGCAATTGTTTTAGTGCAACGTATTTAATGTGCTGTCAATTGCCTTTGAAATTTGCATCATGCCTTATTGCTTTTGTTCTTTTATTAAATCTTTAGAAATACAGCATACTAGATTAAATCTGTGGGAAAAATATTTATACCAAGAGATCTTACAAAGATAAAAAGCTCACTGAATATAGGCAAAACAGCAGTACAAGAAAAATAACTGGTTCTAATGAAAAAAATACAAACCAAACAAATTCCATATAGTGGAGTATTTTTGAGTTTGTTTCCCTAAGATTTTAGAATTCCATATAGCAAGGAATATAAACTTCCGCATCAAACTGCATTAAAAATCAAAATCGTTTCAGGCTTGAATTCCTCTGTGCTCTAGTTATTTTTATCTGAAATTATGCAGGACTTTGTCCATGATTAAATCACCTGATAGTATTAAAAGCTACATATACCCAGCATTTCAAATACCCACTCACATACCCTCAATTGTACAAAAATAATAAAAAAAGTTGCTAACTTTTGGCACAATGTACAGCATTTTTAAAAATTGTATGTCCTGTTAATTTTGCAGTTTCTGCACAGTTCCTTTTTTATAAAACTTACATTAAGATAAGAGTGACTAATGTTAAGGACTGAAGTACTCCTGTTGGTAACTCTCTGAATTAGAAGAGAAAAGGACCTAGAAATCTTTGGAATATTTAGATGGTGAAGGCATGTTTGGAGACTGTATTAATAAAAATCATATTGTAAGTCTAAAATGTTAAGATTTATCCTTGTTGACCGAGCAGTTTAATCAATACAAGGGTTCAGCGCTTTCCAGGAGAAAAAAACTCATTCTCTGGCAATGGATAAATTCCACAAACATTCTGAAAGGGAGATCAAAGTGATTTTGCTGCCTTGCTAGGTTTGCATCCATTAGCAGAGGCTACTTCTAAAAAGCAAATAATTGCCTTTGAAATGAAGTAGACTGACCCAGGTATAAGGTGTCTCCAAAAACATTTCCCATAGAGAAATACCAGAGAGATCATTCTTTACCTCTCATTTCAAGTGATATTAGTTTGTATACTAAATCGTATAATCCTAAAATGTATTTTAGGAAGAAAGTATAAATATTTCCAGCAAGGCTGCTTATTCTGTTTGCTTATTATCTGTTACCTCCTTCTGAGACTGCTTTTTTCCTTGACATGAAAAAATAAATGAATGCTTCTCCAGGCATCAGTAGATTCTTCCTTCTTCTTAGAAGCATCCTTTGGAAGAAGCTAAAAATTCTTCTGGAGTCAACAATAGAATTCTCATAGACTAGTTCATATAGGATTGAAATGAGAACCCCTTTTGACAAGAAATCCAGGATAATAGTGAAAAGTCATTACATATATCACTAGAGCTTGAAAAATAAAGAGAATCCTCTTAAAGATAAGGGTTAGTAAAAAACCAAGATATTGGTGTCATTATGAGGGACAACTGAGTGAAATTTCACCAACAAACACACTCACTGATAACTGTTTTCTGCCTCACAAATCTGTTAAACATCTTCCCATTTTGAAAATAATAATTAAAAATTCTGCTATATCACATATAATGAATATGGATATATAATGAATGATGACTATAAGTCCCTTTAACAGACCCAGAGTTGACCTTCAGTTTCTGTAATTGTTTACCTACGTATATTTTCATTGTTGCTTTTGCCTGTTTTATTAACTGTGCATTGAAATTGGCTGTCATAATAGACTCTTTAACAAAATATCCAGTAAAGCTTCTCACAAGTAAATCTAATCCCTCTCATATTTGTCTAATTTGGTTACATCTTCATTGTTACTACTGTTATTTTTTGTAATGCAATAGCATCTATAGATCTCATACAAGATCAGGGGCTTGCTGTGCTAGACACTGCATAAATAAAAAGTGAGAGACAGTCCCTATCCCTAAAGTGCTCCTAGTCTAAATAGACGCAGTAGGAAAGGAAGCAGAACCATGGAGCACTGAAGTGATTTTGCCTGAGGTCACACAACAGTTCATTAGTAGTTTTTGGGAAAGAAGCCATTCTTTCTGCTGCCTTTCCAAAATCTCTTACCTCTCATACAGAGATTGAAATTTTCGTAAACGTTTGCAGCTGTAATATTGCCTTTACTTGGATTTGTGTGCAGTGTTCTTTGCTTTCCACAAAGCTGAGTCCTGCTTTTGTATATTAATGTTAACAAACTGTAAAAGTGACTTCAGTTTCACTATAAAAATCCAGCTTCATCAAAAGGGAAGCTTTTCTTCTGTAAATTTCTGTTTCTTATAGATAATAATGTTTTGCCACTGGTAGGCCCTGTTGCATGATTTCCAGACAGTGCTGCTGAGTGAGCTCTTCCTTCTTCTATCCTTGCTCTAAACTCACGGCATTCAGATGTGGCCATTAGCACTGTTTTCGTCAGGTAGAAGAGCTAACTGTTTTAGGATGTCCTGAACTGTGGTAAAACTGAACTTATCTAACTTGCAGTGTTAATTGAAGTCACTTACATTATCTGATTTTGAACCATCTTCAATATCCTTTAGTAACCCCAGTAAGATTATGTTGTTCAGAGGTACAGTTTCATTTGCTATTTTGTTGGTTCTCTAAAAGAATTCTAGTCAGAAGTTAAGGAGAGGTTTGGGTTGTTTTTACTTGGATCATGTAGTATGTTGCTATGATATTACACAGATAATTTTGCATGTGTCTATTTAAAGATTATTTTCAACTTGGTTATGTCATACTGGAATGCAGCTTGCCAGCCTGCTGGGTCTCTGGTATTACTATTACCTTATAACTGGAGGTTCTGTACCAAAGATTTCAAAACTTGAGCAACCTGACCTAACTTTGACATTAGCCCTGTAGTAACAAGGGATTGAACTGTACTTCCAACCTGGATGTGTGTATGATTCTGTTTTCAGAGGTGGCTAAGCCACTTCATTCTCACACTTTTTTTATAGCTTTGGCAGAACATCACCTTATTCTGAAGGAGTTTTATGTTACCCGTTCTTTCAACACAGCATCTACAAAGAGTTGAACCCATGTTTTTATTTTGCCCTTTTTGTCTGTAAAGAGTGCCTGAGAGATAGCTGCAAGCTCAAGGCAATTCCTTCAGCTTCGCTTGCTGAGTAGACACACAGCTTCTTTTTTTCTTTGACTGTTTAGAGAAAGCACTGACACTGCTCAAATTTCTGAGTTCTGGTAGGCTTACCAATGTTCCTCACCTTGTCTTTAGGGACTTGAAAATATATTTTATAAGAGGTGCCATACCTAGGTAGCAGATTTATAAGTCTGACACAGAGGGAGAAGGGTGTGCTGTATACCTATAGCAGTCTTCTCCATTTGCTCACTTATGAGATGTTGCTGGCGCAGCAGCTTCCCATGTAAGCAGGAGGTTTTCTGATTAAAAGAAGAACATATTCTTTAGAAACACTGCTGTCACTGCTGTGTATTCTGTTCTCTCTTCTGTTCTCTTCTCACTCCCATTCTTTATTATCAAGAAAGTTTGCATGAAATGGAGACTTTTTTTATCTGAAGAGTTCATCTTACTCTTGTAACCATTCCCCACCTGAAGCCCTTAATTGTGTCTACAATAGCCATTTGTGAAGTCTCACACAGAAGATTGTGGCTTCAGGTGAACAACAAGCAGTGGGAACAGATGGAGTCCCAGGAAACAAATATACCATTCGCATGCAAATCCACCTCCAAAAAGAAGGAAAAGAAAATATATTCAACACAAACACCTCTTTAGTGAAACCTTATGATCAAGAAGTGAAAGGCACGAAAATCAGAAGTTTCAGCAGTAACATTTCCACAGCAACTCTGAACTTGGCTGTCTTTTAGCTTTTTTGTCTGTGTCCTATCCTGATTTGCTACTGTGGATCTGACCCTTCAGATCTGAGAAATTTAAAAGTATATATTCTAAATTTCTGACACAAATCCATCTCCATTTAGCACCATGGCTTAACGTTGCAAACTATGAGCACATGTATGTAAAAAAATACCCTGTGAAGTTAAGTTTCTCTGGGAACTCCAAGTTGAGCTATCTGACTTCTGTAGATCTAAAAGACATCTACAGCTTTTGTGCTAAGTTTCTTGTTCAGTGCTTTTGGCTTTTTATATAGTGGGAAAATATACAATCTGCAGTTCATTGCAACTTCTTTTGTTCTTCATTTAGTTTGCCTTTACCTTCCTGGACAAAAATAAGGCCTTTGAGGGCAAAGGAAACCTAAAGTAGCCAAGATCACTGGAAAGGTTGTGCAGACATGTATCTAAATTGCTAGCCTAACTGTCAATTTGGTACAGAGTTTACTCTTACATCGAATTTCCCATGTGCACATTAGTTCAGACTTTTAAAAGCCAAAGTTTTCAATCTTCTTGGAGCTGGCTCTGCAATGTACTACCATGTGTGAAGGCACACCCTTGGTTACTTCAGGTTTTCCTTTAGAGTTGAAGCTGGTTAGTAGTTGGACTATGTGGCTAGTCCATCTTTAAGTGTTTTAGTCTCCCACCTTTGTTAGTTCAAGCCATGCAGTTAATTTTCCCATCACCTTTCCTCTGCTATAATAATGGGCGGTCTATTTGGTTTAGGATTATTTTAAAGGCTGTGCAGTGACTCAGGTTTTAAATGGATAAAATAACTGAAGCTTCCCTACTGTGATGCTATTTTGCTGCACTGTATTTTCCTTACATTAAAAAAAAAAAAACCATAAAAATTGCAGTCATCTGAAATTTATTGCAAAAGGCAAGCTAAATCAGGTAAAGGAGACTGTATTAATAAATACATTGTAATGTATGAATGTTATCTGTTCTTTGTTGAATATAGTGTAGTAGTTAATATCTGAATACATTTTCACTCATTCTGAAAACTCAAGTAATCCTATTATAATGCATATGCATAGAGGCTTAAATTGAGTTTGTGAAGGTACTTAGCATATGACATTTCCTAATCTTATTTGATTGATGCTACCACTCTAATATTATTTTTTAAAAATTATCAATATATTTTATTTCTGGAATGTGTTTGCTGTTGTTCAGTAAGCAAAAGAAATTCCTAACAGTGATGACACAGTGGAATCTTACCCTTGATTTAAGATTTTAGTTGTAAAACTGTTATGTTGGGTTAACACCAGAAGAGGTTCAGACATATACTATATACCAGACTTTTCTACTAGCTGTTTTCACTACCCTTACCCAACTTCTGTCTCTGCGTTTTCTCTAAATACTTTTTGCATCTTCCTCATGGCTGGCCCTTCATCTCAGTCTATCCTCTCTATCTAAGGTCTGGTCCAGTCTACTTTGCCAGACAGCTTTAGCCTCTCTTTCCTAACCTTTTATCTCCCTCTTTCTTTATACCTCCACAGCCCCCTAAACAGAGATGCATCCCCATTCTGTATTTCCATGGGGCGTAAATATAAAATAACAAATGAACAATAAAATAAAATCTCCTAACATCTACTGGGTATGTGTGTTTGCAGAAAATAGGTAGACTTTATATAGCCCAAATCAGAAGTGGGTAAACATTTATTCCTATACATATCATGGTCTTTTTTCTTTCCTGGCTTAGCAAACTCCATTGTATTAGAAAACAGGGAACTTTATGTAGACATCTGTTATTTAGAGATCCATCTCAAAATCGGGCAATATAAGTGTGATTGCTGATGTTCCTGATTCTTTTGTTTTGAGGAACTACCGAGATGACCCTTAGATTGCTTTGTTTATAGGGAACACACGAACAAGAAAGCAGTGTTAAATCTGAAAAAATCGAAATATGTACTGCTCCACCTCCCTCAAAAAAGATGTAAAATTGACATAAGCCCAATATGCATTGAGTTGTTACTTGCTACTGACATGCGAATGAGAGGAAGAAAAACTGTTTCCATCTACTGGGCAACATGCTAACGCTGTGAGGGGAAAAAGTATTTGGGCACATCCAGAAGATTCATGGGGATTAGTAAATTGCTGGTGTAAATTCCTAAACTTGAGTCTATGCCCACAGACCATGAATTTCTCTGTGCTGTTCCCCTGGCACCCAGTATCTGAAACATCTACTCGCCGCTGGGCAGCTACTTAGCATCTGCACCACTGACACCTCTGAAAGGAGATTAGCGACCAGATGTGAGGGATTTCTCCAGAGCAGACCTGCAGAGAAGACCAGGGAACAATTTTTGGACTGGCACTTGGAGGTGGTTGAGGCCAGCCAACATGAACAGGGTAAGAAGCTGGAGTTGCAGACACACAGTGACGAGTGTGCTTTCACAGGAGCTGGAATATGGCCAAGTGGAACAACATGCTGCGAGTTAGGCATGAGGTTTGCTAAGGAGGTGTCTGCAGGTATGCTGTGCATGTGGTAAAACTAAGCATGAGCTGGTAGGGGTTCAAGCTCACCTGACCGTAGGTCTTTTGGTGGGGATTTAGGGAAGGAAGAGGGAGGGAAAAACAGCTTTTCATGAAAACCCACAGCCTCTCCTCCTATGCACCACCTAGGAAAACTGTTGATATTGTGCATATGATTTGGGGACTGTTTGGAACCTTCCTGAGGCATAATTACGGACATTAAAGGGACTTTTGTGTGAGCATAAATGGTGGTGCAGAACAGGGCTTTTACTCAGCTATCCAGGAGGCTTCCACGGTGGGTGGTAAGACATTGGGAGTCGCCAGATGGCTGCCAAGCTTGTGATTAAGGTGTTGGGACACCCGAAGGAGTACACTCAAAAATATATCTCAGACCACACATAATTCTGAATACAGCATTAATTTTCTGTTTTGTGAGGAGTCAGATTTATTAACAATTTGTATACTTGAAGCTTTGTGTGCTATGCAACACACCCTGCTCTCATTATTGTTAATGGCAATAGGAAATATGCACATAACCCTCCCGTGTACTGCCTAGGCAACTTGCCTTTAATGGTATATGTTTCTAGAAACAAAATTAAATCATATATGTAAGAAAAGAAAATGCTTACATCTTGACTTTATTTCACCTTAAACCTAAGTGTTCAAAAAATGTTAAACTACTTGGTATTAATCAAAGCAAGCTGGTTAAATTTGCCTTTTAGATATCTGAAATGGAACTCTGCTTTATAGCTTGAAATATTGTTTTTTAGGAAGATAAAGTTGTGAGAACCTTTGACTGATCCGTAGTAAAATATTTTACTGCAATTTCATTTGCCTCAACAAATATTTTTAGAACATTAACAGAAATGTATGGCATAAATTTCAAAGCCTATCATATAATTTCATGTGCAAATATTTATGTACATGGTCCCAGGGAAGTTAAAAATGTAATGTTTTTATAGAAAATATACAATACAGCATATACTCTCCATATAGTATATAGTACCTAAAATGGGAGAAGAGAGAAGTTTCTTTCAGTATCTCTAAGAAAATAGCTTGCATTTAAAATGCAGCTGATAGCAAACAGAGATTTTATTTTGTAGTACTGATAAACTAAGAAACACAGATGTAGGACTAAGGAGATGCTTTTGATGGAGATTAGTTAATGTCACAGTGACTGGAACTGTAGGAACTCTGTGTGTTGCAGGGAATGGCCTCTGTCTTTACTCACCAAATCTTCCATGCCACACATAATCCATTCAAACCTATTACGTTTCACAGTGAACACTCATAGGCTGCTACTCACTGGGTATTTGAGGGGAGGTTTGCAATGTGAGTTAAACCCAGCTCTGAGTCCTTGACTCGAGCCTTTGCCCATCTGCTGCTGATGTTATTAAAACTTAAAACTGAGTTTAAGTCCCTCTGACCCTCAGCTAGAAACATGCCAGCAGGCCTGAGTTCAGCACAAGGAGATGAGTTCTGTCTTATCGTTATATGTAATGCAAATAATACTTAGATAAGCGAGTTCAAGTACCTTCACTCTCAAAGCAGTGCAGACTGTTTTCGCTGTTGATTGCCCTCCTTCCCTGCCAGATGCAGTTACAAGACAACACTTGGTTCTCAAACCTGCCAAGCTTCACCTGTTTTTTCACAAGCTGTCAAGTACCTGTTGTAGCATGCAGAGTCACCGAGTTGAAGTAATAAGTCAGTCAGAGGCTGAGCCAACATAACAGCTCACTGCTACTGATGGGGGCAGGTCCTGCCTCAGCTCCTCACCCCTTTCCTCCTTCCTCTACCAACCATAATGGGGTGGTGTTCTGAGCCAATTCAGAATGCTACATCAGCCCAAGAGCAGTCTGACAAAACCTATGAACTGTTTCTGCCAGATCAGTGCAGTGATTTGGCTTAATGAGCCCAAGGAGGGGAGAGGCAAGTGCCTTTCTTAAAGGGAGAAAAGAAGCTTTGGTAGAATTTTAACATAACTAGCAGTTGACTGAGAATGAGCAGGATCATGGCTATATGCAAAAAAAGGTTAAAGTATTGTGTTAACAAAGCCAAGCGTAAAAATTTGCTGTCCTTCCATCTTACAACCCAATTATGTGTTACTAGTACAGGGCGTCGCAGAGCAGCAAGGTCTGGATGCTCAGGGAGGGCTAGTTGGGATCCATGGATTACTCTTGCATGAGCAGCACCCTCCCCAGCAGAGTGTAGACCCTCAGGGTTCAAAAACAATGTGCAGAACTCAGGGCTAATGATTGACAGCCATAGGCAATGAAAGAGCCAGGTTCAGGATCCAAAGGAAACAGCGTCAGAGACAGGACTGGGGACAAGGCTACAATGTGGGTCTGAGGTTCATCCAGGAGACAGGACAAGAGACAAATACACCTACAGCATAGCTCTGACAGGACCTGGGCTGAAATGGGGCTCCTGAGCCCATGGTCAGGGATGAGGGGAGGCCCAGGTGAGGCTGATCAGGGTCACTAAGACCTCTTGGTCTCCTCAAGGCCCTGAAACAGTGATGACCTTCATAAAGTGATGCTGATAAGGGCTTGTCAGTCAGTCAGGAGGGTTTTCCTATGTCCTAGCATTCTTTTTATTTAATTACCAACTCTGGAAATGTGCATTTGGACACAAAAAACCTTTGTCACCAAACTTGGCAGGTGGACCCTGACTGCTAGGACAGTGGGTACATTTCCTCACAACTTGACCCAGTTTACAACTAAGCTACTGCAAACCATCTCTTCTTCCTTCCCTTCTCTGTCCCCCACCATCCGCAGCCGTATCACTTGCCCTGCAAAGGTGATTTTGCTCAGGGAACTTATCCAACAGAAAATGCTCTTTTATCCTCCCCTTCAGGATTAGTTTTTGGATGAACCAATGACCTGACCTGACTCAGTATGCAGCTGTGTGGCCCTGGGTGCAAGCAGGCAGTGAGAGATCTGCTGACCACGCAGGGAGTAAGACTGCCTCCTCTCAGGAGGCACAGTCGAAGCTTGACCTAAGCTGATCATGAAATACCTGTCTGAATTTTGGCTGGTATTTTTAATATCCATTAAATTCTTGTTCAAAAGTCCCTTGAAGTTGCAAAAGAAAGGCTACTTTAATGAATTATGTGGCATTCAATGGTCTTTGGGAATGCTCCTGTGTTGTGTTATTTACTAAGCTGCTATGATTTCTTTTTTGCAAATTCGTTCCTACTGTGTGACCAGGTCAAATTCTATCATCCATTGCAGTAAGAGCCATTGCAGGTTTAGTTCTGATGCTGATACTTCTTTAACCTTTGTGTGTGTTTATTGATCATTAATCTAATCAAGTGTTGGATTTTTATACAGGAATTACTGTAAACGTTAAAGTATACAGCAAAGTTAATGCTTTTGCTAGGAATTTGAAAGCAGTGGAAGGAGATAGCCAAGGACTGTCCAGAACAAATATCTCCTGGTACTCCATACATAGCAGAAGATACTCAGATTCACACAGAATCTGCAGCCTTGTGGTGGGGGGAACCTACTTCTGATTTTTCACAGGACTGCTTGAGGGTAGCACTAGGTTATTCCTAATGATTTCAAGATTTCAGATTGTGTTTACTGTTGGGTTTCTTTTAAATCAGAACTGAACAGGATCATCTGAATATACCTCTTCCTAATAAGTTCAGGACTGTGACGTTGGGCAAAAGAAATAACCCTAAACACTTTGAGGACCATTAACTTTAATGTTTGCCTGGTGATGGAAGAATAGTTCAGGCTGTGTGTCTGGGCCTTACAGTGTATTTTTTTTACTAGTGTCATGACTTTCATTTGGAAACATTAAAAGGTTCAAAATTAGTAAGCGTTGCTATAGTCCACACTTAAATCTTGTATGGAAAAATCTCAGTTTACTTCCCATCTCAATAGTAAATGTTAGGGTAGTTTTTCAATAGTAAATGTTAGGGGACAGAGCAAAGGCTGCATTAAATGAGCAGTTACTGAGTTTTGAAATGTTTTTATACTTCTTACAGTCTGTCACAGTTTCTGGTTTCTTTATCCCCGCCCCCCCATATAAGATACCAAGGTAACAGGTTTTGCTTCATAAACCCAGGATTATCCCAAATAATGTTGATGATGCAGTCCAATTTTGTTCCTGAAGTCAGATGTCTACACCTTCTTGCATTCGTGTTATTTTCTCAGTAATCTGTAGAAGCTTGGCTTCTCACAGATAAATCTGATTCTTCTGTCCCTCATTTAAAAGCCCTGTATTTGAGCATACTCTTCTTTGAAAGAGTTAATTACACCTCTGCTAATATTATATGACTCTATTAGTTATTAATGCAGTCAACTCATAAACACAGTTTAGGGGGTACTAGCCTTGGAAGAACTTTCCAGGAGACCAATATATCAAATCAATTCTGAAGTCCCTTGACCTCAGGATAGAATTACAGGTTTATAATTTACCCAACACTTACATGACTCAGAGAACAAAGAATTGCCAAGTCAGTCAAAACTAAATTACTCTTGACCTTAAATTAGTCATTTTCATGCTATTAAAACTATAGCTAAATCACTGTGGAGATTATTTTGAGCTTATAAATCAGGTTTGTATTTTTCCATATTTATGCTCACAACCTAGAACTATACATATACTTTAATGTGTATTTAATTATTTTCTGAAAGTTACCAAACGGTTCAGCTTACTTCATGGAAGTGTATTCAGTGTTTTTATTTATACACATATATGTGTGACTCCAAAATGTCCAGCTTTCTTCTGAATAAAATGAATATATATAATATAGATTAGCAAGTCATAGCTGTTAAGGCAAAGCAGTAAGAATCGTGTAGGATTATGCCAGCTGCCTGTTACTGCTTGAGAGGTTCTATGGTCCTTATTCAAGTACAGGATCAGATCTGTCTATGTTCACCAGTTAAGGCATGACAGAGCAGTATGTGTTGCTGACAACACTGTTGACAGTATTTGTCCCACTTTACAGACATGCAAAAATATTGAGGATAAATAATTGAAGAACATTCCCTCAACATCACTTTTCATTGCATAGTTAGGGTACCATTTTGCAAACGTTAATTTTGAACATCGCTCGTTACCTGTCTGCAGCCCATATAACTCAGAGAAATAACTCATGTACAGAATTACTTAGATATGTTTGTAGAATCAAACCCTTCATTAATTCTGATCAGATCTTAGCCTATGTAGGTTTTATCATCAGTCATTTGGAAAGTTAGCAAGTTCCTCCTTCTCTAGGCACTTCCATTAAAAAGCTTGTTTTGAAGGTGTAGGAGAGATGTGTAGGTGCATAAAGACAACATTTTCAGGGTTTAATGCTATGGCTACCAGGAAGGGGAAACTGCAGTTCCACAATATGACTTGAGATATTTGAAAAACAATATGCAGAGATACCATATTTTTTTAAATTTCCTGTTCCTTTTCAGTACCCTGGTAATGCAAAATGAGTTTTCAACAGTCTCCATAGTCTGTAATAGCTGTGTCCCCAGGATGCCTCATATAGAAACACAAGTTGATGGGAGTTGCTCTGGACAGAAGTAATGTCTTCACTGCAGCTTTCTGAAAACTTCCATTTCTGAAAATTCCATCAAGCACGGGAAGACATGAATTCCTTCAGGGTCTCTAAGCCAAAAGGAAGCATCTCTACGCTTTGTTCATAAGCTCAACATTTGAATGCATTTTATTTCTTTAGACCATCTTAGCTCCTGACATAACATAGACTGGAGTTGCACTCTGGTCAGCCAGGAATACAGTCTTCAACAGGATGCTGCAGTCTAGATTTAAAGCCTATCACAATTTATCACATAATTTAGATTACTCAACTTGTTACCTTGCATTTGCTGGTTTTGATGATACTCATTGACTTTGTATTTCCACCAGAGCTCAGCTAAAACTTGATTTTTCTTTCTATTGCAGCTTCTGATCCAAATATTTGAAAAAACTGTTGTTTGGTTTGAATGAAAATGAACATTTTTTCAGTTCTTTTCACAAAACTAAAAGTGTGTTCCCTGTTGGATTAAATTCTTCATTTGACTAAAAAAAAAAAATTCTCCTGCAGATATGCAAAAATAGCCAAGAATTAGGATTATGAAGCTCCTAGAAAAGGTGTCATTCTGTCATGATAGATCCACATTGTGAGAGGCTTAGGTTCAATTCTTTCCTCAGTTTGAAGGGATCTGAGCATGTTGTTCCCCAGAAGCATGCCCAGCCACCAAATCAAAGTAAATTCTGGGTTTGAAGGCCAAGACTCAACACCCCATTCATGCTTTTTCACTCTGAAAGAAAACACCCTCAGAGACAAGGACTTAAACAGCCTTCTCCCATTGGCTAGTGAATGCCTTAACCATGAGGCTGGAGACTCACTTACAGTTCTTTGGCTTGGTGAATATTTAGTGATTCCATGCAAAGTGGGGCAAGCCTAGCTGAGAGGAGAATGGCAGAGCCTCAGGAGCCAAAGCTCTCCTCCCCATAAGTAAGGAAAAAGTAGGAGAAAGAGGAAGGTGTTAGATATAAGAGATCTAAAAAAGGACAATAAGCAAATCCTAGATGGATGAGTATTTTATGTGCTGATTTGTTAGATAAAAATCATTTTTCACAGTTCTGTATTTTCCCTGCTCTATCCCAGTTCCTTACATTCTGAATTTCCAAATAATTGTCTGCTCACCCACATTACCTTATAAAATTAATGACACGTTGAAAATATGTATTTCAACGTCCTGAGCAGAATCTTGCTTATTCTGCCATGAATGGTTTTTAGAGTGAGAACGCATAGGTGCTAATAACAGATGTAGCATAGACATACCCTGATGTACAAATACATATAGATACTCATTTTGAACAGCTCTTTTCCTATTTTCCATTAATTTTGAGGATACTGAAAATTAGTTCTTTTTTCTTTTCTTAGTGCTCTGCATAGTCTGTACAAGTTAAGAGGCCTGAGGAGTGTATGGTATTGACAAGTACATTGCCAGTTTTGGTAGTCAGGAATGGAGCAGGCTGTATCATGCTGTGGATCAAACTGAACATCTCCCCCAGTGTGCTGCAGAGACAAGTACTCTGTTTTGTAAAAGAGAAAAAGCTGCTTTAAAGACTCTGTGCGTGAAACTGTTAATTTATTTGATCAAAAATTGTCACATTAGAAAAAAAAATGAATAAGAAAATATCATCCACCCCCAGTATTTATGAAATCATTGCCTGGATCTGTTCCCTTGAAGAAAGGTATTTTGCTTCAAATAAGTTATAGTATCAGGTTAAGGTGATTATCACTTGTGATACTATATGATTCAGGAAAATTATCAGCTATCACTCAAACTCAACTGGTTCATCAGGTTGTTAGCCACATGTGAATGTTCTACTAAGAACAAATTTAAATATATATTTTTAGTAGTATGAAGTGGCTTTATTTCCCCTATAGTTCTCACAGCATAAGGCTCTTAAATTGTATTATATCTTGTTTGCATGAGAAAGTTTTAAGCAATGATAATATGAATTTTAAGATGGTGAGTGAGGCTTAAAACTCGAGAGCAGTGGGGCTTCATGGTTGAGAAGGCTGGTAACAGGAGGGATGAACTGCTGTTGTGTTAAATCCTGATAAAGTAAATTGTGTTCAAAAAATGTTCATGTCTGATTTCTGGTTTGTCAGCCTCTGCTTCATGTCATGTGAAGTTACATTTCTTTGATTCATGGAGTGTTGTGTAAACATTTGTTGATTTCTATCTGATTTACGCTTCTCTGAGGTTTGCTTTGAGTTTCAGGTTTGGGCAAACTGAAATTGTCAAAGTAAATTCACTTTAAATTGCAGTGTTTCAAGTGGTTTTGCTTCAAATCCATGCCAAACCTCAGATTTTGCATAATTCCTTTTTGCATAATTTCCAAGCAAAAAGATAAATTGTGTCAGACTCCTTTGGAATGATGTTGAAGTTTATAGGTTTATGAACTTTTAGAGAACTAAGCCTGTAATTCACTATCAAACCATATAGTGAGGACTTGTTGGAGGATAGAAGACATGTCCTTATTCCATCTTCAAATGGACAGATGGTCATGACCTATTTCACATTTTTGAGCACTGAAGTTTTAGGCTTGAGTACATGAATACTTGAGCTACTGCCTCATCTCTGCAGTATGTTCCTTCAGATACATGTATATGTCTGTTCCATGGATTAAAAAAAAATAAATTGCACTTCAGTGGGAGTCTTGATAGCATCGTTCCCAGTTTTTATTTCATTCTTACACAGAACTTCCAAGAGGAGTTCTCAGATTGTTGTCAGAGAGCAATCAGTGGAAATAAAGTGAAATAAAGATCCCTTAGTTTTTGTTTAAGCATATTCTGTATCTAGATCTTAAAAACAGCCTTCAGCATTGCTGACATAATTAATTGTTTCTGTTAAGTCTTCTAATTACATAAATTCAGGTGGTTAGCCACCTAAATGAGTGCATAATTATTTAGAAACACTTTTGGTTGCAGTATTGCATCCTCAAGGCCCAATTTAAAAAACCCAAACAAAGCACAGAAAAAAAGCAAAACCCAAAAGGTTGAGGCTTTGCAGCACTGATACTAATAGCTATTATCCTGTTAATTAGACCACCTCATATGTACTCAATGCTATATGGATATCTTTTGCTTCTAGCATATCTTAATTTGCTAATAACTTCCAGTGAACACAGAGCTGATGATCATTCAAGTGGAAAAAAAAATTCTTTAAAATTGAAATTTTTCCATGAGAAAACTTTCAGGGGATGAGAGAGCATTATTAATTTGATTTTATAACAGAAGATTTTAAAACACAATTCATTTGTTGCAGGCAGAGTTCAGAACATTGTGATTAGCAAATCTACCCAGGATAAAATATTTCCTTTTTGGAAACAAATGTGTATTAAAATGGGACAAAATGAAACATTATCATTTCAGGCTCAAATGCTTTCAGAATCTTTTGTTTCATAATGACTTTTAAAATATTTTTCCTGTAAGTTAGGATGGAAACAAAGACAGGAAAATCAGAATTCCCCAGAGCATGAAGACACAGATTTCCTCACTTATGTTGAAAAAAGAATTTTTCCTGTTCTTTAATAGTAAGTCACAAGCAGTTGGTATATGAACACTTTCCTTCTGTGCGTCCACTGGCTGAGTTAAAGGTCTGCCAGAAAAAAAAAAGGCCAAGAGATACCATCTTTTCCTGAAGGTAAATAAAACTGAACAATCTTTGAACAAGAAGTCGATTCTCAATAAGCAAGTGAAATCTCTTGAAATAAGCAGCTCAGCAAAACTTGTGGTTTCAGTGATAGTTTTGCACAAGGGATGCTTGCAACTTTTAGCAAGGTACTTATTTCTGTAGTAACCTATTGATAAGTGCTGCATACTTTCAGTATTAGGCAAGTGAGGCCTTTAAGCTTTTTATGCATGTTCTTACATGAAATACAGAGTGGAAAAACAATGAGAGTCTGTGGCCTTCCCTGTGAGGTTCTGTGAGTACAATCACTGTTGTCTGCAAAATAGTTTATAGACACTACAATTTTAATAAAAGGAAGATCATTATTTATTGTGCAGTTTTGAAATGCCAGTTCCTCTAATGGCAGGGCGATATTCTTTCTTGGCACATGGGTTTGTAGAAAATTATGTTGGAGCTCAAATACGGGCTCTGACTTGGTGCTGGGAGTTCACAAGACCATTGTGAGAAAGGTAAACTTGAAGGTGATCAGATAGTGAGTAATTTTTAAAGCTAGCTTTTGAGAAACTTTTCTGCTGGAATAAACTGGTGATTGTGTACCAAAACTCAGTACAAGACCTGCATCCTCCATCCTGTCATCCTCATAGGGTGTTTTGTGCTGTTTTTCCCTCTCTGATGCTTCTACACACAGACCTTCCCATTCATTCTCCATTCCTGCCAGTCTAAGCTTTCCCATTATGCATCTCTGTAATTACTGATAGCATGACTTAAACCACAGGCACAAAAACAGTGATAAAAATGTTTTAGGATTTCTGTCTGTCCTTCCAATTCCAAAGAGAGCAGTACTTTCTCTTCCCTGCACCAGAGCCTGGTC
>NW_010171212.1:70360-101409 GCF_000695765.1 Mesitornis unicolor
GGCCAGAGGCAGCACGTCTGGCACTGCTGAAGGTCCCTGGTAGAAAGACAGGGCTGGAAAAGTCTAAAAGTACTGCTACTCCAGCTGGAGAGAGGAGCCTAGAAGCTGAATGCTGACAAATTTAAATAAAAAATAAGGCACTTTTTAACAGTATATAAAGGTCTTTATATCAAGGCCAGATGCCTTTCTGGAAAGTTACTTTAGTCCTACACAAGGTTTTTGGCTTAGGGCAAGGGCAGCTGCGTGAAATGCAATCCCCTGCACTGCTGAGCAGGTCACATTCATGATCTAATGGTCCTGTTTGGCTTCCATTGCCGTGGATGTCTTGCATTGCTGAGTATTTGGTGAATGGGGAGCTAATTCCCAAATAGATTGCTCAGGTGCTCAGGAGATGGGGAGCAGAGGTTGTGAAGGTGAAGAGGGGAGAATGCTTTGAAAAATAGCATCTGCTTAAGGCACAGTGGCATGGCAGTTTACCCCAAACCTGCAGATCAGTCTCCCTTTTACTTTATCATCATTAAGGGAAAAGCATATTGTCACTTTTTTTTCTGCTGAGTCATTCTATAAATAAAATACATCTTCATTTGGGACTGCTAGTTGCCTTAAAACCCTCATTGAAGAAAGCCTCATGACACCTCCATGACTTAGACAGTTTTTACACTTACTTTATAGACATAAAAACTAGAGCATAGCCAGGTAAAAGGACTTTCAGAAAATCATGCAGAGACACAGAGTCCAGTTAAATCAATCAGTTCAAGAACCCAGGAGTTGTGTTTCCATAGCCCCTGCTGTAACTACTAAATCACAAGAGCTACTAAGGAAAGATCCTGCCAACAGCCACTGTTTTCTGTTTTTTAAAACCACAAGAAGCATTTTGCTCAATTCCACAGGGTCTCTCCCTAGTAGTCATTGCACATTAATTAATTACTTATTTTTTAAAAAAGATGTAAAGCCTTGGGCAGCCCAAAAGCCATTGAAGTTTTAATTCTCAGAATTATTCCCTGACTTAACTGTTATCCAGCTCCTATTCAGGCAAGATAAGAATTAAGATTAATGACCCCAAACAAACTGGTATTTCAGAGAATCAGTCTTTGACAGGCATTATATTCTCATGGCAGAAAATCATTGAGGCATAAATACAGTGCTCAGTCATTGGTGTATATTAACAACACCACGTTGTTCCCATAAATGCTGAATACAGTGAAGAGGAAAATTAAGTCTTAAAGTTCATTAATTTGGGTTGTGGCATTTTTTAAAATGAGCAAACCAGAGCCTATCAAATAAGGCTGTATCATTCTAGTTCTCCCTGCACCATTGTGAACACTATTCACATTCCAGAAAGGCATCTCCTCTGCTGGGAGGTTGTTTAGGTTTGGTGATGGCTGTCTCTCTGGTGCCTTTTACTAGCTAGGCATTCAGTTCTGTTGGCATTTCATTTTTATAAAAAGGCAAATTGATGAAGACGAAGTCTTAAGGAGAGAGAAGTGAATAAATAGCTTTATCTGCTAGTATCAGCAACTGTGGGGTAAAAACATGTCATTGCCTGTTGGCATTTTTCCACCTCCCAAGGAGGTGGTTGTGGCTACAGTCTGTTTTCTAAGCAAATGAGAATTGGCATGGAGACAAGAGCATTTCACCTATCCTAGGACCAGAAGTAGTCATGGTACAGTACTAATACAGGAAGTTATTGTGGCAATTTCTAGAAGCTGTTTGCTCAGAAGGAAAAAAAAATAGGAATAAAGAGAAAATCTTTCTATGCTTGTATTTCCAGACTGAAAAGACATCTCTGTGACATCATCTTGTTTGTTCTGACACTGCAGGAAGAATGGAAGAAATAAAATGGCAGAAAAGAGACCAGGCACTTTTATTTTGCTGCCAACAAAACATAGAGGAAAGATGTAACCAAAATATCCAATGGTTACTTTAGTTCTCAGAGACAGTCCAGCAGATGAATTGTTGTTCAAGGGCAGTTGGGCTCCCAGACACAAGAGCATTCTGTAGTAAGCTTAATTACTCATTTTAATTATGCATTTTAATTAGCAAGGGACTAACACAGAGCTTTTCTCCCACTTTCTCAATAAACTCACTTTGTAATATTACAGAACAAACTTGTAACTGAAAACTCCAACTGTCTGGGGTTGAGAAAAACAACTCAAAGTTCAAGGGGTTTTTTTCCTCATTAAATCACATTCAGTGAGCAGGTTACATCTACCTCTAATTATTTTCAGGAGCTTCCTACTTTTTAAAATTTTGTTCATGAACATCGAGAAGACCCTGCCCTACTGCTTCTCCCAATGATGTTTCTTCTGCCAGTGTATTGTCTTGCCAGTTGCTCCCTGTAAGCGATGTCTTCGTTCTTCCTCTCCCCACAGTGTTTCTCCTCAGAGCTGTTCTTCTGTCCCTCCTTTCTGTCTTTCCTGCCCCAATTCCTAGGAGCACAGCTGTAGAAAATCTGCTTTCCTTCTCGTTCACTTCATAGAAGGCCAGGTTAGAGAAGCAAGTAGACGCAGAAGTGATTGCATTCTGGAATGAATGCAGAGAGGCAGCAGTGCATACAGTGATGGATGGATGGATGGAGAGAGCAAATGCCACAAAATCTTCAGCGAAATAACCAGATGCCAAAATGCAGACCCCCACAAGACCCCCACATTTCTGTACTCTTTTCTACTTTGCCTGGAACTGTACCTGCTGAGAAGGGATTTGCAGAATCTGCAGCAATCCTTCATAAATTGAGGCTGTCAGCAGAGCTTGGTGAAGCCAAATAAGGCTCCAGGCTGCTCTGTTTTCACAGAATCACAGAATCACAGAATCACAGAACGTTAGGGACTGGAAGGGACCTCAAAAGATCATCTAGTCCAATCCCCCTGCCGGAGCAGGAACGCCTAGATGAGGTTGCACAGGAAGGCGTCCAGGCGGGTTTTGAATGTCTCCAGAGAAGGAGACTCCACAACCTCTCTGGGCAGCCTGTTCCAGTGCTCTGTCACCCTCACTGAGAAGAAGTTTCTTCTCAAATTTAAGTGGAACCTCCTGTGTTCCAGCTTGTGCCCATTACCTCTTGTCCTATCATTGTCACCGAGAAGAGCCTGGCTCCATCCTCGTGACACTCACCCTTTAAATATTTATAAACATGAATGAGGTCTCCCCTCAGTCTCCTCTTCTGCAAACTAAAGAGACCCAGCTCCCTCAGCTGGGAGAGAAGCCAATGAGAGAAGCCAATGCTTCTTTTTGAGAGAAGCCAATGCTAATTTTACAGTTTTGAGCCAAACATGGGCTTGAAATGAAAAGGTTCAGATAAGGGTATGGTTAGAAAAGAGATGAGGTAGGTTTAAAGTGGGATTGTGATTAGGAATAAAGGGGAAAATGAAGTTTTGCCAACACTTTCTGTAATGTTCTCTCAGGTTTCAGTGCAAATGGCATCTGGTACACTTTCCATCATGTAAGTGGTGGAAATTTTCCAGAAGTATCTGTTCTTCACAAGGCTTTGATGAAATGTTACAAGACTGGAAACCTCTTCTGTTATATTTATGTTGTACTTCTCTGCTGCTCCTGGCTTGGGCTGAGTTCTGGAATCAGAATCATCGCCTGACATTTCCAGGTGTTTTCATGTCAAACTGCAACCTTCTTTTCACTCCAGCAGTTTAAAAGGCTTGAGACATTTTTTCTGGCTTTGCTTAGCTGAAGGTAATGCTAATTTTATTTTCATTTATTGGTAAGAAGGTTTTTTTTTCTTTTTCATTTGGACATTGTAACTTCCCTCAGTGTTTAAACACATTATATAAGCTTATTTTCTTTACGGGTCTTGTGATGAGAAACATTTCTCTCCACCACGTCTCCATCAGTAGAAGGTCCATATAGTGCTTGTGACTGCTGTGCCTGTCTTTAATACACTCTCTAATTTTATGTCCTTTATGATTTCAACTGTCTCACCCTTATTCTTCTCCAACAACTTATTTGTGCATGCTATCCATTTGACAGAATAATGCCACAGTTTAGCTACATTTGAATATAGATGATATTAATCTCTGCTAAATATTGCCCTCCAGTAACAGTGAGAATCTGCAGTTTCATGAAAAAAATCTCACTTCTGAAAGTGAGGACAGTGACCTGTGCTACGTGCATCTGGAGACAAAAAGCACCCTGTGATGCCAACATTTCATGTTTTGTGTTGATTCTGGTAATGTTTTCAGTGCAAATAAGCCTTGCTCTATATTTTACCTAATAAAATATCAGCACATTTGAGACAATCGTACGTGAGAAAAATTAAAGACAAGACTGAGAATCAAAGTTCTTTCCCAGAAACAGACACGGAAAGTGAATACTCTTAATCAAATGTGACAGAAAAACAAAAAGGCAGATGGAGGGCTGAGCTTCTCAAATAACTTCTTTACATTTCAGCTGCCATCACTGACCTAGTCACTGTTTGTGCTGGCTTAGAAACTCATGTCAAATGAACAGCTCCAGAATAGATGATGCTGTATGTTACTCTGGGCAGGCGTTACAACATTATCCAATGACCAGTATTAAAATAGAGTTAGCGTGACTTTATATGTGTTTTCCTGCTAAGCAATCAAAACTTACCAAATGAATGAAGCTCAGCAGTAATCCAAGTACCTTAAGTGTGTATCCTCAAACCAGTTTTGCGAATTGGGACAGAGAGCTATAATTGACCTGGCTGAAGTGGCTTTTATTTTCCACAGCCCATGATCAAAGTAGTTACGTTACTCTGAATAACTCTTCTAATTCACGACACCTGAATAAACGGCAGGATAACCAGCCTGGAATGCACGTTCCACTATCTGCAGCACAGCCTGAATATAGTCCTTCCTCTTGTCCCTACACTGAAGTGAACTCTAATGATTAAAACATGCTTCTGGACTAGAAAGGTGCATCATACTGATAACAGGCTTGTTTGGAGCTTTGAGTTGTGCCTCAGCATGGCCTGGAATAGTTGTAACTTTGCCTGGATTTAGGGTCTGTTTCTCTCTCTGTTTTTCACTTAAAATATTCCCTGGCTGTTCCAAAGCACATTAAGCTGAAAGTTATCCGACTCCATACAAAAGAACAAAAAGAGTAGGTCTGAACTCGCCAACATAGGCTTTTAACAAACAGAGTGGTATATGAAAATAAAATAAAAAAATTCCCTGTGGAGGCTTCCCAGAGCTGCTTTGGATTTGGTCATCTCTCTTTCCTCCTCTGGTTCCGTTATTTTCAACTGAAAATGTTTGGCTTCTTTGGCTTAGGTTACCACCTTTCTGCAGTTAAAAAAAAAAAGCCTTAAACACATCCAAGTGTGTCACTAAAAGTAGTGACTTTTCACAGTGAGCCACAAGCAGAGGACCAAACACAGGGCTGCAGTGCCTCCTTGACACACAGCTGTCCCGCCAGGCTCTGCAGCCACATAGGCATACTCAAAACTTGCAGAGACGAAAATCGAGTCAGCCAGCAAAGAGGGGCCCCTTTCCCCCTCACCTTCTAGAATAGTTGCCGGTGAGTTACTCAGTGTCAGATCAGGGTGGGGACTGGTTGTCAATGTATATGTCTCAGGCCCTGCACCCGCTCCTCTTTTTCCTTGCCCTACCACAGTGATATGGCAGCCCAAGACTCTCTAAGACAAACTAGAAAAGACTTGCTGTAACCAAGGATAGGTCTGACTGCTTTTAATATTGAGCATCTTGCTGAGCCATCAGTTAACAGAGAGGTAAGGAACACATGCTGTTTTGCAAACAGGTCCAAAGTTTGGGTCCTACTTGAAGACAGAGTTATAGATGACGTCAGTATCTTTTATGGATCCAAGTATATATTATTTCAGTAGATATTTCATGGAATCCATTATAGTTACAGATGTTACAATCTTCCATTATTAATTTTTTATGTGCTCATAACTTTCCAAACCCCTGATCACTTCTGCTCAAATGTCAGTTTTTTCTCCTTTACAGTCTTTTGGGAAAGGTTTTAACAAAACCTTTTAACATGTTTTTTAGATTAAAAGATGGGAAAGTACATTGTTTTCTGTCAATAAAATTCTAATCATATTCTTTTGAGCAAAACATGCACAAAAAAACAATCCGCCCCCAGTAATAACACCTCAGCATGGACCCCATCCTTACGAGGTCTACTGTTTATGCTGGTTTTATGGGTAAAGCTTTTAAACAATTTAAATGTTTTGGGTTTTTTTTTCAAATACTGGAGATCATCTTCTAGTGTATGTGTGTGCCACTGCCCTCTGCTGCACAAAGGCAGGAGAGCTTGGCTGCCTTCATAGAGGTGGAAGTATGGTCACCCACTCATATTCCTACTTAGAGCAGGTGCTCAGGTCCTACTGACTTCATTTGGAAGCTAGAGTTAATAAAGTAGTTAAATCTTCACCTACATGGGAGTTAGGCACCATAATAGGTAGGAAGATCCATCCATTTCTGTCTTCTGTAGAAAATGCCACATAGGAAGAGTATGCAAGTGTCGTGTCCACCACAACCCCCACGGGTTGTTATTTTGTGAGTTGCATATCTCAAAAAATCTAAGGGATTCATGCAGGCAGTGTTGTTTTTCTATTGAGCATTACTAAAGCATGACCTAAGGAACCTTTGGCCTTTTCTCTCTCCTGTCGTATGCTTCTGGCAAGTAACAGACTGACAGCCTCAGGACTTGAGTTTTGCCCAATCCAAGTTTTTGGGCTAAAATATAAGGATTAGCAGAATAAATGTATTGGGGTAAATACAGTGATAAATGTAACTTGACCATTAATAGGTATAATTAGCCATTATGGACATCACTGCTAGGAAACTGTGAAAATCAGCTAAAATCTCAAAAAATGTTTAGTATCACAGTCAGTCACACTGTCACAACCTCCATCAGGAGGTTAGCTCCACTTACTCTGCAGAGCAGGGAGTTTAACTCATCTAGAACTGCTCTCTGCCATCTAGAGCTGCTATGATCCTTACGTATTTATTGAGGCAATTAAGATAACACATCCACATATCTCAGTCTATGAATTTGCACCTTTTCACACATTTTTCCATTAAATGCAGATTTCATGTATTTCTGTCCCTCAGTTTAATATTAGTGACCATTAAATCTGAACAGTAACATGCTCCTTTTTCAAAATTTGCTCCCTATGGGATTGGTGTGAATTTTACCAGTTGTAACAGGCCAATATTAAGTGCTTTTGAATTCTGGTCAGGTGATTTTCTTCACTCTATTTCACAAATAAATAACTTTTCTCTCTGAAAATGAGACTGATTCAACTGTGTTTCAGGTTCCAAGAGTTAACCTCATGGTTTTGGACACTTGAAGTCAATAATACATCGGAGAAAGTTCTGTAGCCCAGATTTCTGCTGAAGGAAGGGAATTAGGAGGAAATTACTGCCTTGGTTTGTTTCCATATCTGACTTCTTCCAGCTTATCTATCTAAGGCTGTTTAAACAACGTATGAATAATTTCTTATGGACTACCCTAAAAGAACCGTAAAACTTTTAAGTATATATATATATGAAGTCTCCCATCATTTAGAACCAGAGGATAATTTCAAGTTTTTTTCTCAACTAGTACACAAAGGAAACAGGATAAACCCTAAACCTTACATTTTGATTCTTTTCTGGTTATAAAAAAATATATATTACTTGTGCAGGCTGACCTACAACATTTTCTCTATCAACTATGAGCCATTTAAAAGCAGAACGCTGTCTCCATTCTAGTCACTGGCCACAGGAGCTCAGCTGAGACTCTGAGTGTCAAGCTGAGACCTTTTCTTTCACCATAATGAAGATCCTGTAAGCTAAACTACTGGTAGGCCTTCAGTGACACTTCTGAAATCCCTTTGATGGGCTTACACGAATTCAAAGATTCGTACTGGGCAATGCTGTTGATAGTATACAAGTTGTTCTTGAATCTGCGCACCCTGTTTCGTCTTCTGTGTGTTTACATGTCTGAGTGTGTATTTATGGATATGTGCATGAATATACACACATATATGAAGTGTAAGTATTTATGTAGTATAGACATCTGAGTTTCACACATAATTATGCATGTATTTAATATTAAATGTGACTTGAAATAGAAAGAGGAAGAAAAAGCTACTGAAAGCTTATTTTACGAACCTTGTTCTTGTGGCTGTGGTATCTCACCCAATCAGAAGCACTAATTTTATCAAAGAGAAATTATAAAATTGAAAAACTATGCTAGTTCTTAAATACAGTCCCTGATAGTTTAGCTTTGAATTATTTCACTCTGAAATAATACGCTGTAATCTTTGCACTTTTAAAAAAGTTTATCTCTAAACTGTGGCATCCAAGTAAGTGGCCTAGCCAATACTTCCATTCCCCAAGTCAGATAAACTGGGAAGAGGCACAGTTTGTGTTTTCAGGAGATTTGAGAAACTTGTTGGCAAGCTTTCCTAGGGTTATCATCACATGTCGAAGATGATGCCTGTGTAAAACAGACTTCCTAACAAGGCAGCTTCCTTGGAAGGAAAATTTTGTTTTCCATAATTCACTCATTTTGAATAAATGAAGAAGTTCATGGGGAAGGAGTCAGTCCTTAAATAAAATAATTGTTCTTATAATTACCATATTCCTGCTTCCTCTCTACCCCTCCAAAATTGACTGTAAATAAGAGGATGTGGTAATTAATTGCCAGCCAAGTGGCACAAATAATGTTCTGCAAATACAGTATCCTCTGGGTGGAGTTATATTGCCAGATTATAATATAACCAGTTCTGTGTTTGAATACCAATACAGACAGCCACATGTACACACACACACGTGTGCCAAGAGGGTGTGTTATGTTAATTTTAATTTTAATTTTTTTAGATGTGATACTCCAATTTTCCTTTCCTTCCTAAAGAATTCAAAGTGCTTTTTAAGTGACCTAATTTCTGTGCAGTAGAGCTCATGGGCAAACACTCAATAAAGCAAAATAAGGAATACAGTCATGGTTCTAAAAACATTTCACATTCTTCAAACTGATGCCAGTTGTATGCTTTGTCAGTAATCCTGTCTAATCCCCTCCACACGTATTATCTTTGTACACCTGCTTTCATTGTCTCACTTATCATTTTTTCATACTTAGAACCACAGTGTAAAAGAGGATAAAGCAATGGAACAATACAAATGCACTCACAGTGTGTTATGCTACAGTTTTGCATTGTAGACATAAAACATATTTGTAGATTTCGATGCTTAGAGTCAACATCTTCCATTAAGATATTTTTCCTACTTTTTTCCCCCCTCACTGGTGCACGTCTGTGTTTGTCTTTCTTGGCAGATTAACTGAAGCTCATCGAACAGCTGTAAAAGTCATCAGGAGAATGCAGTATTTTGTAGCCAGAAGAAAATTTCAGGTAAGCAGCACCATTAAACATAAGTACAATTTGTAGGCTTAAGTACATGACATTGGAAGTGCTCTGAGAGTGAACTTGTCTTTGTGTATGTAGTTTTAATAAGTCAAAGGTATTTTTTAGGCTCTCGGCCCCACGCTTACCCCATGAGGATTTTTTCATAACGTGGGCAAAACTATCAACTACTCATATAGTATAATACAAAATGAAAACCTTCTGAATTTGTGGAGTCAGCATTGTTATTTTTCACTTCTCTTTTATACTACATTTGTTGTGCTGTGATTCTGTTTGTTTGTTTTAGTATACTGACAGATATATAAACTACTTATCTACTATAAGTGAAGACTGTTGAAGTGTCTGCTAAAATACTATTACTGACTGTACTGATCATCTAATGACTGGTTAAAGAACAATCAACTAATTGTGTGCTTTGCATGGCTGACAGATCGATAGATCTTTCTGATGAGCACTGTGCTGTGTAAAGTTGCTTTCACATTTGTGGCCCACATTTCCAGATTTGTTTGCCAGAATGGGACATCATAGACAGGCCTTATTTTACAACACTGTGGAGCATCTGCCCTCTGGAAAATTACTGTCTTCATGAAGTCTTAAGTTAAATTTCCCAATCAGGTTATGAAGTGCTCAAAGTAAATATGCTGCATTGGAAAAAAACTGTCTTATTTTGCCTGTTTACTAAGGCCCATTATGATAAAACTTGTTTGGAATGTGATTCTGTTATCATAATATGCTTATCACCCATATGCTGGTGATGCCATGGAAATTAATAATTAACTTCTGGCCTGATTTTCAAAGCCCCTGTTATTTCCATCTGAAGGTTCATGCTTTCTTGTCCAAGAAGGTCCACTGCAAGTTAATCAACTTTCATAATCCTTTTGAAGAGGTTTTAAAAAGATAAAGCAAGAACCTAAATTTCAAGCAAGTTTGATTTGAACTGAGTACTTAATTGCAAGGGATTGAAGTCTGAGATAAGCTCACAGCACTCGGAGGACTCTGAATTAGGGCAGACAGAATAACACATACATTGAAGTGTATCTTCAGATGACCCTCCCTTATGAAGGAAGACTAGGAGAAGTCAGTTTGTTTGACTCAGCAAACAACAGGAAAGTAGGATTATATTGTAAATATACCAGAGAGGTAAATACTATGGGAAATAATAATCTTTTTAAGAAGTTAAATACACCACTCCTGGAAAATAAAATTAGTATATAAATGAGTTAGAATAAAAATTAGGATATTTCTAAACACCAAAGAGCTAATGTTCTGGAGCTGTTAGCCAATAGCAAACAATCATGCCAAACATTAAAAGCTGAACTTGATCAGTTTATGGAGGGGATTCTGTGAGTTAGTGATAGTGATAGGGAAGAAGAAGAGGAATTATCTTTCGTTTTTTTTTTTTCTTGGGGCTTTGAAATATAGCTTACAGGACTCCCCATGCTAATTAGATTCTGGAAGTTCAAAGACAAGTAATATTATTCTGAGTTTTGTCATTAGAAGGTCTAACCATGCTAGTTGTAGACTGCTGAGCCCAAATGGCCAGGATTTGGGATTATGGACAGAATGAAAGTTAAAGTTCTTTTCCCTGGGCGCCTATTACCTCCCTCCCTAAGTTGTATTGTACTAGCTTTTACTAATATAAACATGAGAAGAGATTGTGCCAAAGTTTGGCAGGATATGTGATGCTCAAATCTAAAGCTTTATGGGAAAAGAGGAGAGAAAGATGGTGAAAGTTGGAAGGATATTTTTACTATGCTTTAGAGAGGACTCAGGCAGGCTGCAGTGTACAGTACTTTTCAACTATAGGATTCAGGGCTGATGATTTGGTAAAAGGGATAACAGAGAATTTCTTTTGTGAGAGAAAAGAAATTTCATTGGGAATGAGAAGAATTAATTATGCACATAGTAGCCCATTGGGGAGAGGGGAGGGAGGTGGGGAAAAATCCCCAGCACATCTAGGCTCTGTGCCATGCATCATGTTTAAATAGAGAGAGTCCAAAGGAAAAGACAGAGGATTTAGCCAAAATGCTCTCAAAGCACCCCTGCTCGTCAATCTAAAGAGTGATACTGGCACTGTTTCTCTGGGTGAAGACAATAGGCTGCTTTTCTAGCCAGAAATAGTGATGTGTCAGCGTCTGCAAAAAGTGAAGCTGGGGAAGGCAAAAAAAAAAAAAAGGCAATAAACTGAAAGCTGAAACCTCCCTCCCCCACAAAGAGTCTCTTCTCACAAATGCACACAAATGTACACGCACGCTACCAAAGCCATGAACTCTTCTGAAAGCAATAATGCAGGTAAGGGCTGATGGCTGAGCGCAAGGAAGGCATTTTATCCTGAAGAGCTTTTGCTTCTTCGTTCATTTCACAGGATTTGTTTCCATTCCAGTTCCATGCTCTCATTTGAAATTTCTAGGATCCTGTGGCTGCCTTCCAAGCATGACTCCAGCACATACTGTAGGTGTTCAATGCATGTGTGCAGTGGTGCATGCTAATGGCTCTGGCTGAAGCGGTGACAGAGTGGAAACAGACAACAAGATGACTAATGAGCTGTTTTCAGTAATTTCCAATTACTAGATTTGCAGTTTACCTTTCCTTTTTTTTTCTTTTTTTTTTTTTTTCTTGAGTCACAGCCAAAAAGGAGACATCTTGGCCCACATTTCCCATAGGGTTTGGTATGGCTCTGAAAACGCTGGTGTTTTCATTTGCGTTTATTCCTCCTCACACACACATTAATTTTACTTAATAAAATTTTAACATACTGTACTTTTTTATAATCACATCACTTTATGCAAATTCTCTAGACTTGTTTCAAAATTCTGCCTTAGTAGTGACAGCAAGAAACCAGAGCTTGGCAAAAGCATCTGGATTCTCATTAGAATGGGAATAAAGTTGGACAGATGGCAGTTTTTTAGCTTTCTTGTATTTTTTATCTGTCCTTTTTTATTTATTTGAATTACACCTTTTTTTCTGACCTTGTAGTTATCATTAAAGACAAAGAATACAAACAAAATCTATGTGCAGCAGTCTTCAGACTTATGCAAAGCATCTGTCCTCCTAGTTGCTTAAACAATAATATTTCTGTCATCATTTCTTTAGTCTTTAGAAGCATTTGATTCTGAGTCCAAGTATTATGAATTGTGCCTATCTCTGTGGTTCAGGCCTCCAACATTATGATTAACATGTGTTTTTGGAATGAGCCAAAAGATATCACACATGATAGTCCCAGATAAATTATATATCTTGGTTTTGTGATTTTTAAATACACTGTGAAGGTCTAATATTTTGTGCAATATGAAGTAACATGAAGACATGACTCTAACTGACAGTACTGCGAATCATTTGGCTCCAACTCCACAATAAATATGCACTCCTACAATGCCCACATATTTTTCATTCATTGCAAAAACCATTGCAAAATGGCAAGCAAATAACCTTTGGAAGATAAAAAATAGAAAGAATTCCTACCTGAAATAAAAATCAAGTTTAAACTATACTTACCTTTCAATCTCATGTATGACTCCTTTCACAGCAAGCTCGGAAACCATATGACGTACGCGATGTGATTGAACAGTACTCACAGGGACACCTCAATATGATGGTTCGGATAAAAGAACTTCAAAGAAGGTAGGCCCTGTCTGCCTCATGAAATATTTGATTTCTCTGGTGCCAGCTGGCTTTAGGAGAGATGTGTACTTAATGAACAGTAATTGTCCAAAATTGCAAGCACAACAGGGAGCACAATATCTAGAGGATTTAACTTGGAGTCATTTTTAACCCTTTTTATAACCAAGTTTACAATTACCCTTTATCCTTCTCTCCTCTTCCTCCAAGTGAAATTAAAAGAAATTAAAGTGCATGTGGTGAAGTTTATAGTATGTAGTGAGCCTTTCTTATCTCTTCTTACAAGAAGAAAAGTTTTCAAATAATTATTTACCTTTCTGTCCCATCTCTGTTGTACTTCACAAGTGAGAGAAATCTGTTTTGCTTGTGCTCTCCTCTCTATCCTGAACTTTTCCCTTCCCACATTCCTCCATGCACATGGTTTCTCTGAGTTTGGGGATCACAGCTGAAATATTTTGCCACAAAACTATTCTCTTATGTTTCAGCACAAAGTGCTTTTCTCTTTACAAATTAACACTGCGAACTTGGACACCAGTCTGAACTCCTCTGGCCCTTAAGTGAAATGAAAAAAAAAAATCCTATTGAATGGAATTTACTGTGTCAACATATATAGATATTAAATCTGCCTGCATGAGATTCAAGAAATACTTGCAAATGTTATTGAGAAACCATTCTGTTTGTATAGTCTTTGTTACTAGATTATATATAACACAGGAGAACTATGTTTTAGTTACAACATTAAAGTCTAAGAAATACAGTATTAGTACTCATGAAAATAATAATAATATGGTTTGATTTTGGAAAAAAAACCCTAAGGAACTAAACTGCTGGCTGTATGTGCAGAAAATCATGCTAATTTCATGGTTTTTACTTGCTTTGTTTTAGGTTTATTACTACTGTAAATTCTCATGTAAATTATGTTCCTATGCTTTTCCTAGCAACAGAGTTTAAGTTGCTTGGTAATTGCACTGCTGGTAATTTTCTGTTTGCTTTTCAGATTGGACCATTCCTTGGGAAAGCCAGGCCTTTTCCTCCCAGGTATAGTGACTGCATTTTATGAAAAATTATTAACTTCATAACTTTATGAAAATACTCATGGCTACAGTAATATGGATTTACAATCCAGCCAATTATACATTAATATATAATTCTGTTAATAAGCCCTGGAATGACTGTGAAAAGATAAATGCCCTTCATTAAGGTGGTAGTGAAGTAAATGAAAATTAAGAATAAATGCCAAAAATGTGTATCAGTGCACGATGAGTTAGAATCATATTGCTGGAATTTTTTCCACAAAAATATTCATTCTGAGTATTTTATACTGAGGTTAGACTGTATGTTGGTTCCACTTATAAATATTTCTTCCTTTCTGAACAACCTCTGGATTTAAGTTTTGAGAAGCTCAAAGGAAGATCAAGGGTATCATTCAGGAAGAACTGTGGTGGCCTTGAAAGCTAAAGTGATAGAAGTGGTATGAAATTCAATCATTAAAAAAAAATGCAAGATCGAGAACAAGGAAACTAATAAAAATATCTTCTACATGCTAATAGTGGAGAACAGTCTGTCATATCTGAGAAAAAGAAGGACCTGGCCTGCTAATTAAATATAACCAAGGTCCAACTGGATGTACAAAAATGCCTTGATATAGTAATGAAAAAATTAATCTTATCCTAGGATCAGGAGAGAGATTTTCATGACATGCAGGGTAGTATACATGTCTTTGCACATGACTAGGGTAAGGCCTTATGTGGCATACTGTGCAAAAATTTGATTCCGCATCTTTAGCAAACACTAACTGCAATAAAAATAGGGAAGAAATATTAGGATGACTAGGAAAAAGGAGAACCTATTCTATTTGTGGGAAACATAAGTTTGCTCTTTTTAACCAAGCAAAACAAAGGGCTGGAAAGGGTTTTCTGTTAATTCTGAAAGGGGAGTATTTACCTGTGAGTCAAAAGAAATATGTAAGGGAAAGAACAGTGCAAACAGAGGAACAAATGTTTGTGAACTGGTCATAAATACATTTAAGCTGAAAGTCTATGGCCTGGAGGGAAGTCTCTGGCCATGCATAGCGGTGAGATTCTGGGAAAACCTTGTGGTGGGAATCTTGGAGATCAGAAACCAAAGGGCTAGTATGGAAAGGACTGAAAGAAGTGTTCATTTTTTATTGCAAGAGATTTTCTTCAAATTTCCAGAGGCTTCATCTCATTCTCTGTCCCTACAAGCTCAAAAGTAACTTAGGAACTGAAGTGCCATATCTCCAAGTGACTTCGAGCATTCATGGGCCTAAGTGTGACTGAAGGTCCTGAAGTTACTGCAGAGCCTTTAACAAATGCCATATTATCAGTGGTTAAAATGATTTATACTATTAGAATGAGGAACATCTCTCAACATATATTTTTAACATATGATTGCTGCAGAAGACTCAGTAGTACATTTGTCTTTCCCTGTAGCTGAGCTGTTTTTGACCACAGGAAAATAATCCATCAGCTTGAATACGTCTATAAGTATTTATTCTTGGGAATTCATTCCACAGTGTGCAAGCTAAATTTATGGAAAAATTTTGCTGAACTCCAAGCATGTATTATTTTATTTCAAATGTAACATTACCAAATCAGAACTGTAATTTGTTCTCAAAAAGACTAGTGTTACAGGCAGTTTTTATGAAACAGCTTGTTGTTTCAGAGGTGAGGAATAATTAGAAGTGTTGGCTGCGAAGAAGCTAATTGTGAAATAATATTCTGAGCAGTTTGGGAAGCTGAAGATGCTCAGGAAGTTTAATGTCACCAATTCTTGGTCCAAAAGGGTCCTAGCAACCTCTGGGAGGATCTTAGGTGGATCTGTGGATTTGAACAAGTGTTCAAAGTGTTCAAGTGTTGAAAAGAGTCTGAAGTACTGAGGAAGAGATATGGCGTTGTGTCCATAATTGATTCAATCCTGGGCAACTAGTATGCAAAGCCTACACTAGGACGCTAGACAACAGAAGCTATGTGAATGAGCTACCTGTAGGCCTGAGGTTACACAGCAACTTGCTGTACCAACTATGTACTGGAGAGACAGCCTGCAAATACAGCCCTAAATGATTAAATGAAAACAAAACAAAACAAAACAAAACAAAAACCAAGTCAAAATCTGCTGCACATATTTTTTCATTCATCATTTTTTATAAAAAATTCTTGCTTTGACTTAATATGTGGAAAAAACCTCAGTGATATCCAGAGGTAAGATAAATTGGGTTAGGCTTATCTTCAGTAATCATGATGGATAGTCCTGCTGTGGAGAGCATCACAGGACTTCTGAGATATTTGGGAAAACCATAATCTGTGCAAGGATTATGGCATCCTTGTCTATGCAACTAACTTCCCTTGTTAGTATTTTCTTGCAGCATTACTGCTGAATAGCTGCTTTGAGACAGCTCTCTTAAATGCAAAAGCATGGTGACCCTGCTAAGAATGATGTCTGCCTCCACAGCATGCCAACTCTACAAAGACATACGTCTTGCAAAGACATATGGCTCTGCTCTCAAATGGTCTGAATAAATACTGACTGGGAAAGGTAAAATGGTTGTTAGGAATGCAAAAACTGGTAAGCTCAGTTATGGGTTTCAAGACCAAACCCAAAAGTTATTTCATCTAGTAGTTATTTTATCTAAACCCTCCACAAATCCAAAAATAAGATAAGTGGTTCCAGATAAATGGCTGGCAGAACTAAAACTAGGGTTAGTTTATTATTAGTCCCAGTATTATACAACCTGCCAATAATCAAGTGATGAACAGTGATGAGTGATTATAGTATTGGTTCGTTTTGGGTGGAAACAGATTCTTGCACTGTCCTCCTGCTCTGAAAAAAGAGTTCTTCCTGAGTTTTCCTCAGAATGGATGGCTTATTCTACACTGAAAATATAATATTTTCAAATATGATATTTTTCCAGTTCAAAGGCATTGCTAAAAACTTCATTTGTAAACAATATGGGTGTTTCCTCCAGGAATATGGGTGTTATTTTTGTATTGAAATACAAGTGAAAGAGAAATGACATTGCAAAGAAAATCAAACTGCCGAGGAAAAAGACATGAGAAGATTTTTCCTTTCCAGCTCCTTCTTTTTCCTCCTTTATTATACTCCCATTCAAAGAATCTTAAGGTCTGATTCCAAGCCCATTGAAATGAATGGGAGTCTTTCCAGTGACCTCAGTGGGTTTTGGATCAGACTGTTACTGAAACCCTGTTGTCAACTTTGATAATATTATATGAAGTAATTGCAGTGTTTCTATAGTATTATTACCTTTTAAAAGTGAATGATGTCATAAAAGATTCAGAACCTGAATTCACTGGAAGCAATTATTGTTATTTTTCGAGTTAGTTTCTCAAAGATAAAAAGCACTAAATGCTGTGTTAAAACAAGATAAGGATACAAGAACAGAATAAAAGCCATGCTGGGTCAGACCAGTCCTGACTCTGATGGAGCCAACAGCATGGCGCTTTGGAAAATGTACAAAAAAAGGGCATGCATAAGCCTCTAACCTTCCTGTAAGCTTTCAGCCATTTGCTGATCAGAGACTTCCTGACATGGTTGCTATGTATTTAAGTAGTCCTAACTGGTTTGTCCTCAGCAAACTTGCTTAATTTCCCCTGTAAACTTTTAACATTTGCAATATTGTGTGACAAGAATTTTTGTGATTTAAGTTTCACATACTTATATTGTGAGGAATCCTCCCTTTTTTCTTGTTTTGGTCTTGGCACCTACTAGCTTTCTTTGAAACTCCTAGTATCAGGAGTGGATTTAAAAACGTTAAGATAATGAATAAATTTTTAAAATACATGAATCTCATTTTTATGAGTATACACAGAAGATGGTGTCTTAGTTTCATTGAAAGCCTGTCTCAGTGTTCCAGATAATACAATTTTATAAGATGAAACAAAGATTCCTGTAATAGTAAAAAAATCCTTAATAACTGAAAGTGTTGATACAGAGGCAAAGCACACTTTAATAAAATCTATTGAATTAACAAAGCAGACACTTACGTAATGATACAAATAAGTAGAGTGTAGTACTTGACCTTCACTACACATGAGGGAGTTAATTGCTTTTGAATGCAATTTTTGAAACTTACTATAGCTTTTCAGGGAAAAGGCGAAGAATAATGCCAAGGTAAAACAAAGGATCTACTGTTTGGGTTCAGAAAAGTACGTAACAGGCTGATGTTTATCTGCAGTTCATCTGAGCCTCTTAGGTCTGCATAGCACAGGTGAGAATCCCTGGAGAAAAAGGCTTTCTAGTAAAATTTTGACAGTTCCATTGTTTGCTTTTTTTTTTCCATTAAATGCTGCCTAAGCTTTCTGATACTATTCCTTTCCCAGCTGCTAAGAAGAAATTGAGTCACAATATCTTTTAAAGCATAATAAATATGCTTAGCTTAATTTTCATCTTTTTAAGTCAATTAATACTTGAAATGAGAGATACCTATATTTCTGCAGGAACTGATTTATTCCACCTCTCCTGAAGACAAAATCCATGGGAACTTGGTCAAAAATAAAACTACTCAGGACATTTTCTGTAGCTGTCAAATGTTCACAATCTTTTCTCTGAAAGTTCGTTTCATTACTGGGGTTGATCTACCTCGATGCAAAGAGCCAGTGGAAATATCACATATATTCTACTTCAAGGGCTTGGAAACTGCAGCTGATTTACAATTCATCCACATCCTCCCAACAGTGTTAAATTGCATTCTTAGTAAAAAAGCTAATAAAGAAGCTTACATTTCATTTTAATTTGGTATAGTAATAGTTTTATAAATAATGTAATGATTGTATGTCTAAATCCTGCCATCAGCACCTTCTGGAGGAAGGGCAGAATTGTCATGTAGTTCATAGCAGATTCAGTATATATGGCTTTCTTGTCGTTAGGCAGTTGTTCCGTAACCCGATAACTCCTCCCCACTTGGGGAGGGGAATAGGGAAAAAGAAAGGAGATCCGTGGGTTGAAATAGAAACAAATTTAATTAAACATCAATAATAAACAATAATAATAATTATTAATAATATAGTTGTGTTATGCTATGCTATGCTATGCTATGCTATGTTATGTTATGTTATGTTATGAATAATAATTACTTAATAATAATTAGTATCAGTATTAATATAAAGTACACAGAGTTATGCTCAGCCAGTATGGTGGTTGCAAGCAGTGATGGTTACAATGAGCTGGGGAGCAGGCCTTGACGGTAGAACGTTGCCAAGACTCTCCTGGGATGGCAGCCATCGAGGAGAGAGGGCCATCCCAAGCAAACTTCTCAATTTAAAGCATGACGTTTATGGTATTAAATAATTTTCACTGGCCATCTTGGTATCAGCTTGGGATCAGTTGCCCTGGGTCTCTGTTCCCTCAGCTTCTGCACCTGTTTAACTCCAGACTGCTAAGGACCTTGATCATCACTTACCAGTGCTGGCCAAAAACTAAAACAAAGTGTCTTACCAACTTCATCTTATCAACTATTAAGGTGTCTTTTTCAACTTTCACCTCTGTGAAAATACTAGGAAATAAATACAGAATCATGTTGTTTTGAAAGTGGTATAGTATGTATACTCAGGAAGGCAAAGACTTTCAGGGTAGAAATTTATATATTAATAAAGAGAAATGGACTAGATGACCCAAGAACTATTCAGTCTCCTGAAGTATAATGCCTATTGCTTATATACTAGTGTTTCATCTGATTTAATGCTAAGTATATAAAATGATCATACCAACCATGTGGTACAAGCGTGATTTACAATATTTTTTCTTCTGAGCTAAATTTTGTCCATACGTATTTTCATCCCATTATAAATAATTGTGCCTCCTTTCATGATGGTCATGCATATTTCCTTCATGTCTGTGCCTTTCACATATGTATACATATGTGTGTGTGTATATATATGTATCTATATACAGTTAATGGGTTGCTTAGCTGGTCTGTCTGTTGTACTGCAGATTAACACAAAGAGCAGAAAAAATTCTAGACTACAAAAAAGTTATTTTGGATTACAAAACAAAGGAATGTAAAAATTAAGACTTTTTGGATTTATAGTTAGCCATGCAATATTTTCAACTATGTAAATCAAGTAATCTAATGTAGGAAGTCTAAAATCATATATCTTGAAAAGACTTGAAAGAAGCAGCAAAAACATGAGCTAGAAATCAAACATACTAGAGCAAAGTTATCTAAACTTATGCCCACCCTTCTTACCACAATGTTCTGCACATTATATACACACCCCATTTACTTCTAAAGATGGTCTTTATTAAAGGAAAAGTCTTGTAATTTAGAGCTGAATGCTTATTTAAGTGGAGGCTAATAAGAAATGAGAAAGTCCACTGCATGTTTTGACTTATACAGCCTGCCTGCCAATAAAGGAGTGGACAGGACATAACTACATGCATGTATATAATTCTTTCCACTTCATCTGATAGGAGTGCCACGTGTGCCACAAAATAGCTTCTTACTGCTTATCTGCTTCCTATTTTCTTGTTTTCAGTTCCACATCACTTTCGAGAATAACTAAAATAGGAAATGTTATTAACTTGGTTCAGTTGTTTTGGGATGTCTTGGTGATTATATGAAGGATGTAATTAGAGCTGGTGAGGAAAATATTATTTTATTTATTTTAAAAAAAAGAGCTTATGGAATATTTTTTTCAGGTTTGGGAGGCTTTTTGGTTTTAGACCTAAACAAAAACACTGACTACCTACTGCTGTTCAAATCACTTTAGAAATCTATTTAGAAATCCTTAAAAGCATGTTTTTTCTGGGATATACTTTGAGAGATACGTGTCTACAGATATCCTAATTAGAAAGTAGACTGCAGAGTCAATTATTTCATTTTAGGCAGAGATGAATATATAGATAAACGTGAGCCTTAGCTACTTATATTTTAAGAGGTTTCTATTGTTGTGAACTAATGAATGATGAACAGCACACATGTTCAAGCCAAACTGTGACATTTAGTTTCTGTCCCCACAACAGTGTCCTTGAACAATCTTGGAATTTTCTCTCTGTATTGTATTTACTCCTCTAACTTCTCTGATGAAGCACTTCTCCTTTCTAATGCCTGTGCAGAGCTGCCAAGTGTCTTTTTAATACTCTAGGTGGTCTGTAGAGGAGAAGGAAAGCAAGAAAAATGCTCTTGTCAGCATTGTTTTTGGCTAAATTCTTCCTCTACGGTTGTGGTGCCTACAGTGCAGGTTACCTTGATCTGAACTTTGGTGCAGATGTATCAGTAAACATATCACATTAGCAAATATATACACTGCTAACGGCAATGGTAAAGCAGGTGCTGTTCACTGAGAAATGCAAGAATGTGAGCTCCCTCCAGAATGAGCACACATACAAGCAGTTACGTTGGACACTGATGCATTGTAAATTCACATCTCAGCCTCCCTTCTAGTAAGCCCTTCATATTATGCTCATGCCCTAAGCAAAATGGGCTTAAATAGCTCTAAAAACCAAAGCTCAACCACTTTTATGAGTGGAATAATTTACAGAACAAAGAAAGAGTAATTACCTCAGCCTACTATTGGGAAAACAGTTCATTAGGGACAAATGTGTCCAACTTCCACTGACATAGGCTTCTAAGTTACTTTAGTATTAGGGGGTGTGTTTTTTTCTTGTGAATATTTTCTCCCAGCTCAGAATATATGTGTTTTTGCGCTTCATTCCCTGTGAAATAACACCCCCAAACTATGGCATTCCTTCCCAATTGCTACATAAACACAAAGAATAGACCCCACTTTACACAGTTTTCAATCTTGACTTGCACATTTGCAGTGTGCAAGTGGAACAAATTGCATCAACGGAGCTTTAATAACCAAGTGTCATGAAAGCTAGGAGGGAAAATGAGGATGGAAATGCAAGAACTTCTCCCGGGGTCACTCATTTGCAGAGAGGTGATAGGTCTCTGCCACTCCAGCCCTGGATAGTGCTGCCTCCTACATCCACAACCTCAGTTGAAAACTATTCTGATTTCTTTATGTATAGAAAGCGTATAATGCTCATGTAAATGATATTCAAAATGGGGGGGTGTGCCTAGGGAGCGTGCATGTTCCATCTAACTACATGCTGTTAATTGAGATAATTAAAGAAGGAAACAAATTACCTCAAACGCTATCTATAGCCCTTCATGTCCACAGACTGCTTCCCCCAGGGTCCAGGTTGCCCTTTAGACCAGCTTAATCTTGTCAGTTAGACAAACTAACTCCCTCCTTTCCGGCTACCATACTTTACTTCTATACGCTATGAAGAAATTCCTTCTTGTTATGTTCATGGTATTTATACCACCCTAACATTTTAGCAGCTTCTGTTTTGCTTTCAATACCATAGATATAATCCTTAGTTTGAGTTTATTGTCCACCTTAATGAATGCCCTATTTTTATTCTTTTTTATTTAGAAAAAGGAGTAGACAAAGGATACTATACTGTAGGAGCCAGACTGATCCGGCTAGAGGATAAGGTAAGTGCATGAAAGCTTTTTTTTCCCTGAGTAATGATATCTGATCTACAGATGTGCAAGATAGTATCTTGGCATTATTTACTTTAGAATTACAGGCCACCATAATAAAGAATATATCCTAATTTTTGTAAGGGAGTTGATGAAGTATCACTTGCATATTGTTCAGCATTAACCATTTACCTGCCATACATGTTTGGCTCTTGATTTTAAAAGACTACTTTCATGTTGAACACAAATCACACATATTGTAGATAAGTACTGTGAGCTAACAAGATGTTTATCATACCAGAATTAGTGAGTGAAACAAAAAGGCTAGTGTCAGGAGCCTTTGTAAATAGCAACAGTTGATATCTCAGTCCTTTAAAGTTTACTACATTTTTTTTTCCCTTGTGCAGTTATCTTTGCATCAACTTTGCCCCTCCCCCACTGCCTTCTTTCCAAGAAGATGTTCATCTTTGTTGTTTATTAGAGTTACTTGGAAGTATGCCTAAAGGCCAAAGCTCAGTGAATCTGCATTGGTTTAGACCTGTTCCAAACATCCTCAAGAACTTTGCCCACTCAAGTGATAACAGTAGTACAAGTTTGCTTAAAACTAGGAATCTATTTCTCTAACAGTTTTGTAGTCAGCCCTCTTACCTACCCCTAAAAACTAGTGTCCCTGGAACAGTGTGCTTTCTGTGGACTGTAGCAGAGCAGTAGCTTTGGTATGTGGTATGGTGTAACAGCTGAGACAGAAGTCCATTTGAATTTAACATATCCATTGCCTATTTGTATCCTCCTCTTACTCAAATTTGTCATGCAGATTTTCTTTTCTTTTTTTGCTGGGAAAGTGAGGCATGAAGGCAAGAGGAAGGAAACCTTTCATTATTCTTAAGAAGAACTGTGCATCTTGCCAAAAAGCAGAAATCAAAATTAAACAAATATAATTTCCCTCTCCATTGCCTAATATCTAATTATCATTGCTAGGACAACATTGTAAATATGTGATGCTGCAATGCTAAAGGACAGATTTGCTTTGACTTTTAGCTTTCTTGGGCAATATCAGAGAAACAGCTTCACAGATAAAGACAAATTATCTGAGTTAACTTGTAAAGTGGATTGATCCCTTGCATGGACACTCATTGAAAGTGAAAATGGCTTTCTTTGAGATTAGCTTTATCCACTTCAAAAGAGATATATTGCTCTCTAACCTCTGCATATTCTGTAAATTCTCACCACCAGTTCACTCAGATCTCTTGAATATGCATATATGGTAAAAACCACAATACAGATTTGAAAATTTAGCAATAAAAGTATCTGTGATAACAGACTTCTTTGTGTGAGAAATATTGAACTATTGTAAATACTTCCAGAAGCAGTTATTCATGGTCTCCTGACTGCTCCATATTTATGAAGAAGAGAGGTCATAAAGTTATTAATGTGTCTGGCATTGGTCCAGTTTTAGCACAGTATGCTGTGGATTTGATAACATTTTATTTCAAAGCCTCAACTAGCTTCTTACTACTTGTAAGTAGCACAGAGGTATCTTGGTGTAAGAAGAGGAATGTTATAGGAGATGCCAGTGTACATACTAAATGGTGCAGTGCTTGATCTCAGTTGCAGATATCTGCTTATGCTCTGCCTTTACAGCTTATACCTGTTAGAAAACTGAACTCTAGCTGATTCAAAACTGTTATCATTTTCATCAGTACTGCCTCAATGTAAATGCTTAGAAATGAAGGAACAACATAGTTTTGCATTCTCACGTTAAATGTTGATTGTAAGGATATGGTAACTAGTCTGTAGCAGGGATTCATAACTATGTTCTCAGAACAACTGTCAAAGTCAAGAAAATAAAATAAAGTTAAAAAAAAGGTATAGACATCTTAACATCATTTAATCACGACCTAAATATTGCAAGCTCATACTATTACTGTAGGCAAGACCTGGCTGCTATTTTGTTTGAAGAATTAAACTAGTGTTTTAACTGTCCGCATATTGTATGGGAACTGGTGATTTCTATCTCTCTACTTATTGTTCTGGAGAAAACAAATAGAAGGGAATAAAAATATATCAAGTTATTTTCATAAGATGACTCTATAGAAGACATTCAATCATTGCAGCTTCCTTTTTCTTCTCAGACCAAACTACAAATGCAAAATAAAATGCCAGAGTCTAATGGAACTCAGGGCATTTACACTTTCAGTAAGAATTAGCCTTCTTATAGGTGTACAGAGCTTCGTTTTCATATTCCTGCCAAGCAAGTAGACACAGTACACAAAAACGGCAAACACTTCTTGTGCTAGTTTGTTTGGGGTTTTGGTGGTATGGGTTTTGGGTTGTGGGTTGTTTTTTTTTTAATTTGCATCTTTTTGGCATATTAAGCTAAAATCCGTATGTTTACATAGTGAAAACAAAGTTAAGCTTCCCAGATATCTCTGTTTTAATAGGACAATAGAAACAACTGCATCCTGCTGTCAAACCGCTTCCCCTAAGCTATTTTCCCATGTCTCCTGAGCTCTCCTGCTTTAATCATTCACTGTGTAGTAGCTGCTCTGTGCCCAAATGTGAAACAATATTGGAGTCAGGAAGGACAAGCTGGGTTTCAACCTCTGAGGAGAATAAATGAACCAAGGGCATGTCTGACATCAGGCTCCAGCTGGTGGTGAAAAATGGTCTCCCTCTTGGAACTAGAAAACCTTTGGGATCAGCTTCTTCCCCCTGGAGAAATTATTTTAACGTTCAGTCACCCAGTATAGTCATGGCAGCCTCCCAACTGAGTAACACATCTGATAAAATGACACATTTTTGGACAAAGGCCACTTGGTGCAGATAAAAATGCAGTGTGGATTCGAATGTTTCATCTGCTTAAAAATCTGTTTCACCTTTAGCCCAGGCTGATCTTTCCCACCAGCATTTTCCAGTTCATTTGTTTTAGTTGTTTCTCCAAAAGGGAATCAGAATGTAATTCACCCATTCAGAGCCATGCATTGTTGTACATAGATACATAATTACTCTTCTAATAAATTTTGAGGGGGGGGGGAGAGAGAAATGTAAATCTCTGATGGTTTAGATGAACTTCATTCCCTTTAGAGGTTTGCTACTGTTTGAGTTAGAATTTGAGATGTTCTGTCTAGAAGGGCATAGGCACAGATTTCTGAAATAGTTGCTTAGTGATAGATTTTTGGGGCAAAAGTATTTCAAATATTCAGAGGTAAAAAAGCAGTGTTGAAATACACCTGTATGACTTTGCTCTTAAGCACTGCAAAGCTGACTGGAAAAGGATAAAATGCCTGGTGGCAGTTTCCAAACAATACGTTAAACTCCTTTTGGCAGCATTAGGGCTGTGTAAGGCTTTACTCCTTTCATTAACATGCCATGTTGCATAGTGTAAGTTTACCCATAACGCTTTTCAACCTGTATTCCCCCGAGTAGGGTATAAAAAACTTATTTTGTTGTGGCCAGCGTAATAACCTATTGTGGTTCTTTTCGTAAAAACACTGAGATGTTTCGGGAAAGAACAGGGATTCTTTCCCAACATGTGATGTGTGCCATTTGGCCGACCCTTTCTTGAGTTTGATGGCAGGATTTAATTTTAAATTGCGGTATGTAGCCATTGACAGATTCTTTTGAAATGTATTAAGAGGGAGATTGTTTCCAAGATGATGTTCTAGAGCTGGCGTTAGTTTCTTTTCAAAATTGTAAACTAATGCTTCTTTATGATGAAATGAGTATTCTTTCTTTTTCTTTTCTTTTCAAAATTAGAAACAAAAATCATGGTGTGCTGTGTCGAACTGCACGACAACCTATAAATAAAAACAGGAGAGAAAAGAATCTACAAATGAAAGGTTAGAAGGGACAGCTGTGTTGTCTTTGAAAAAGAAATCTATTAGGTATTTTTATAATTATATGGCAGTCTTCTTTATGTGGTATTTACAGTTATGATTTACGTCCATATTACCATAACTATTTCCATACTTATAGACAACATGTGATAATGCTGGAAGCCAAAAGCAACCATTTGGTAGCATTTAAAAAATGCAGAGACACTAAGAGAAAACAGGGCAGTAAAGCAGAACCCTTCTGAGCTTTATCCATCTAAGTAATGCAAGCCAGAACAAAAGTGTTGTCCAACATAAACAAATGTAGAGGTTGCATTGTGGTAGTAAACTCTTTACTGATTTAAACACTCGTTTTGAAGTTGGGAGTTAAAAAGATGGGCTCAGAGGAGAGTGGTATTTCTCTACCATTTTATTCCTCCTCTATAACAATGGAGAGATGGATGCTAGTAAATCTGACTCCTGCTGTGATTACATCAGGGGTCATTAAATAGTAAATTATTTATCATGACAGTGCCTGCAAGCACCACCATAGTGAACGCTCTGTCAGAATTTCCTTTATAAACCCCTAATTTGTGGGTGGGGTGATGGGCATAACTGAACTGCATTAAAAAAAAACAAGGGGAAAAGCTGAAAATTGGTGCATAATGAGTCAGTTGCAAAATGAGCGTGATATATTTTTGAGGTTTCAAGACTATGTCTGTAATAAACCCAACAAATGCATTTGTTAATAAAAACATGTTTTGGCACTAAGGTGTTTGTGGTTTTTTTGCCCTGAGTTCCTTAAAGATTGAGTCATTCCATAATATAAAGCTTTTCAGAAGACTTTTTGCAATTGGGCGTTATGTGACTTTTCTTAGGTAGTAAAACAGGATGATAGTTCTTAAAAGTAGCACTTCTTGTAAATAGAAAATCCATTTCATCCTGGTCCTCTGTGCTTTGCTAATACACATGAACAGTGCTGATTTTTAAAGAATATCTTCTCAAGACAAATGCACGGGAGTCAATAATTAACATAGCTACTGTGGCTTGCGTTACTAGTGTAACGAGTGAAGGGGTATGGTTTGCGGTACATTTTTTTGAAGCATGCCACATTTAGTTCAAGGAGACAGGAGGTTCACAGGGAGAGATGCTGTGAATGTGTATTTGGACTGTATTGTGATCCTGCACCATATATATGAAGTTATTAGACTTTTATTTTTAAGCTACTGCCTAATTAAAGAAAAAAGTCTCTGACACTTCAAGACAAGTTGTGCTTTTAGTTATGCTAGTGGAGTTACTCAGAATTTACACAGGTGTAAAAGGCAGCAAATTCCTTATGTGGCTTTCAACAAGATTCCGGCCCACATAATCACATCCTGCTCAATAGGAGTGAACTGAGAGAGATGAGGTGACAGCAGAAATGGGGACTCAAAAAGTTCAGAATTAATCTGAGTGAAATCGGGTTTTTCATCTATTATGCCTAAGTGAATCTTTGTGTTATGCTGGCAGTTTAAGGTACTGTAGAACTGAAGTCATGAATGAGTTGTTTTACTGAAACATCAAGAGAGGTTTTTAATCTGAAAACCAGGTAATGCTGATTTAACAGCTTAGCTCTCACATGCACAGCATTTCTACTTTGCTAGCTGACTTTTCAATGCAAAGAGGAACTATCACAACCTGCTGACTGTCTGGGATGGTTTTATGCTTCTCAGATAAACCTTGTTTAATAAGGTTGAGAGGGAAAGGCTGTTTTTGAGCTGCCTGGTTTTGATGGTAGCGTCTGAAGGTTCAGACAAAAATAAAAGCTAATGCTGATGTGCCTTTCAAGCAAAAGGAAAGAAGAGATAGATCATATATTCGGAAGCATATATGAAAGAATCCTGCCTGAATTCTTCCCTTGTGGTTCTTGTTATGGAGCCTTATCATATGTGGTACTTGGTAGCACCCTCCTGTTCTTAAGGTTGTACACCACTTTCTATTATAAAACTCTATTTTCAGTTGCTAACATCTTTGCCAAACTTTGGCCATCTGGTCTGAAATTTTCCAAGCCAGATGTCTGCTCCGGACTGAGGTTATTGGAAAATTTGTATGTCAGTGTCAGTCATCCTTTCTATATCACACTAACCTGACCAACTGTGAAGATTCTCCCAAAAGTAAACATAAAAATGTTGATGGAAAACACTTGAGCTTCATCTAAATTTGAGCAAGAAAGTTGGAAAGAAATTGAATATTATCTGCCAGTCTTGAGACCCAGAGGCCTGATCCAAAACATAGTAAACTCAGCAGGAGGCTTTCACATTGATCAGGCCCTGATTTTTAACGGGTGAGGGAGCAAGGAGTTTTGCATAGTGAACACTTGCCGGGATGCAATTCACCACCATAAATCAAATGTTAAATAATTCCAAAGACCAATGTGTGCAGATGGCAGTGTCTAGTCCCCAGTGATTGCACTGACTGTTGATTAGGATCTAGCTCAAATAGTTTGATCTCATTTATAGCTGTCTCAAGGATTTCTATGATTAGGCAATTGGTGCAATCTAGTCAGTTTTCTGCTCTCTTGGCTGAAACTGTTGTGGTGGAACAAAAACCGCCCAGCAAACACTGCCCATGACACCTTGGAGTATGCTGGGTTGGAGGAAGGCAGGGGCTCACAGCTATATGTTGTGTAGCAGACTGCAATCAGTTTGCAGCTACCTTACATTTAATAAGAAACAAGGAGAGTCACTTGCAGAAGATGCACTACTCTACACTAATGCTTCTTGAGGAGATTACACAGCTTTACTGTGAATACAAAGGAAGATAGAAACAGTAAAGTGATTTAGGGCTGCTGGTAAATAACAGAGCCTTTGGGAAAGGGAATCTTTCACAAGATGTCACGATATTGGAAACCTAATCCATATTCATGTACCCGGGCTGTTTAACCTGCAGGGAAAAGATCCTGGACATTGCAGCATTGACCGCAAAGGCTGTGGTTGAGGGAGGCTGTCTGTCTCTTCCTATTCTTCACCAAATCCTTCTAAGCATCACAACTGGTTTTAGCCGAAATTGAGAAAGGGGTCATGAGCTTAGAGATGTTGATTTCCTGTAAGTCTTGGAGAAAATAAGCGGGGAGAGGACAGACACACTGTTAATTCCCCAGCTCCCTGAAGAAAAGACTGCAGTGTGAGCATGGCTCTTCTCAGGTGCCAGAAAGTCCGGCCACAAATGCATAGGAAACAAAGCTCTGTTAGTTCTGTTGCTTATGAAGCAGTGAAGCAATTCATTTTCTATTGCTGGGTGAAAAAAAATATATTTTTACCTTAAGAGTACTTTGGAGGTCTTGACAATTTTTTATTAATAAAAAGTCAAATCTGGCCACAAAGAGCTTTGACCTGAACTTCCAAAGAATAACAGAAATCAGATTGGCTATAAGTATTTTGTTTCTACCTTTTATAATTTTTAAATGGTTATTCTGAATTAAAATAAAGTTCTAAATGATCAGTCATGCTGGTCACCAACACAAAATGTCTTCATCTAAAAATGTGAAAATGGAATATTTCAACAATTCTTCTATCCTGTTCAAATAAGAAAAAAAAATTATAAATTACTAAAATCTGTTTTTTTTCTTATGAACAGCTTTTAAAAAATTGTAATTTTCTGATGGATATAAATTACTTTTTAACAGCTTTTATAACCTCCAAATGTTGCCAACATTAAACAACTTTTTTTAGGAAGCTAATTTCAAAAACAGATTTTGTAGCTGGTTTTAGTTGGTTATGGCTCTATGCTGCAAGTGCCACCCTCCCTACAGACAAGTTGAGATTTTTCCTTTGGAATTTTTCTCTATCTGAAAATGGCAATTTGTTTCCAATGGAACATTTTTTGAAAAGGTGTCACATTCTGTGGAACTGTATCTTAAATCGTATACTGAAAGAAAGTATTTCCAGTTTTTCCATTTCAGAGCAACTTTCTGAAAATCAGAATTGGGGTGAAATAGACTCATTTTTCTGTTGAACCGATTTTTTTCTAATTAATTTGTTTAAAATTATTATTATTTTATTCTGTTTCTGAATTAAAGACATTCCAGCAGCAAGAAGAATTCACAGAGAACACATATATATTTTCCTATAGGAGAAAAGAGTAATTTTCCTTTAGTACTCCTTACTTCAGAATTACAGTGGTTATTTGCATCTACCACATTTTTCAGACCAGTAATTTAAAGGACAACTTTAATATTATTTGAATGCTGTGTAATATTGACCTCTAAATCCTCTTGATCAGGGGAAGTACACTGGAAAACCCCAGATTTATATGATCCAAATGGTTACTGGACTTGCAGTTGGATTTATGTTTCATGCAAGAGCTGCGATGCTGAGTCAGAGCAAAACTTAGTCTTGGAACTATTTTGCTGCTGCTGATGACCATCATCAGATGCTAAGGGAATGACTAGAAGAAATGATTGAGTCTAAATTGCTGAAACTAATTTCTGAGTGTTTGCAATGGATTATATATCATAAGCAGTATGAAGAATACTGCTGTACAAGGCAAGTTGCAGGATGACACAGTTCTGTAAAAGAAAAAAAATAAACAAAAAACCCACCAAGGTACGCTGGAGTACTGTGGTGACCTGCCCTGACATGTTGGCTGTATCTAGGGAAGAATATTTTCACTCAACACTAAATTAATTAAAAGGACTTTATATAAAGGCTGATGAGATAAGGGAATGAGATATAAAACTTCAAGAAACTGAGAAATTTTTTCCTTATATTTACTACCAGGTTGTTATTTTGCAACACATAGCTTTAAATTGTATGTAGCAGGGAAA
>NW_010171212.1:101440-183786 GCF_000695765.1 Mesitornis unicolor
CTCAATAATACATATTCACTTCTACAACGTAATTACTTTTCTTACTAGTAAATGTTGATAAATTATATTCATATTTTTCTTGTTTAGAAATTTGGTTGTGATTTCAGTGCTGTAGTAAAACACATGTTGGTTAATGTGTATGTTATAAACTGCAGTCCTCCAAGACCAGGAGTAAACTGAGTTCTGAGCCTGAGGAAGTGAGGTGGTGTAGAGTATCTTGATCTCTTCTGATCACGCAGGTACAGTGCTTAGTTTGTTACAGGCTTGATCCTCGAGTGCATTTTTATGCAATGTATGAGTACAATTAAATAATACCAAACCACTAAGCACTTTATCTAGGGATTTATTCATGGTCTTGTAATTGAGGAATAGTGCTCTTTTCATTATCAGCTAGTGTTTATCTGCAGGTTAAAGTGGCTTTGTGTGGAAGGTTACCACTGTGAATAGATTGAAAGAAAAGAAGCACAGCCTGTTGGCTCATGTACTGAGCTACAGCTTCAGAAACCCAGGGGGCTCTGCCAGAGAGCCTTAGTGCAATTGCAAACAAGACAGAATCTCCCCCTCTATGAAACAACACTTTGCTACTTCAGTTGCTCTAAGGTACTCAGATGCTATCACACAGAGAGATAAATAAATACCTTATCTAGAAGTATATCAGTTAGCATCTAGAGGTATCCCTCACAGTCTCAAATACTGCTTTCTTAAGAGTCCAATGCCCTTCTCTGGACTGAGTGATCTTAAACATCTCTCTTTTAATCTTTCTTTGAACTTAAAATGCCCATTTCTGCCCATGAAGTAAACTATCTGCTGTCACATCAGGCCATAGCCAGTGTTCCCAATACTATTATTATGGTGCCATAAAGTATCCTGGTATCATGGGATAGATAAATCAGCTTGGAGGGGACCTCAGGAGGTTGGCTAGTCACTGCAGCACCCCACTATCTCCATTCTGGGCCTAGCACACTTCACAGAATCACAGAATCACAACATGGTAGGGGTTGGAAGGGACCTCTGACAATCATCTGGTTCAACCCCCCTGCCAGAGCAGGATCACCTAGACTAGGTCACACAGGAACACATCCAGGCAGGTTTTGAATGCCTCCAGAGAAGGAGACTCCACAACCTCTCTGGGCAGCCTGTTCCAGTGCTCTGTCCCCCTCACAGTAAAAAAACTTTTTCCTCATATTCAAATTGATCCTCCTATGCTCCAGCTTGCTCCCATTGCCCCTTGTCCTGTCATTAGCTTTCACTGAGAAGAGTCTGGCTACTTCCTCCTGACACTCTCCCTTTACAAATTTATAAACATTAATGAGGTCACCCCTCAGTCTCCTCTTCTCCAAGCTAAAGAGACTTCTCTAGTAGTATCATGTAGGCAAAGAAATAATCACTAAAAATATGCTGGTAGGCTTTGCTCCTCTTTAAGAGGCATCATTAAGTACCAAATAGGCAGGTGTGAGTTTGTTTCTGAGACCTGCACCCACAGTTAAAGTGCAGATATAGAACATGGCAGTGTTTTGGGCCTTGGTGTTTTCAAAATTTAACAATACTGTCATATTGTCTCTTCTGAAAAAATCTAACAAAAGTAAGAAGCTATAACTAACATAAAAAGGACTGGTTTTTTTTTAAAGGTGAAGCATAAAGCAATGGCATGTAAAGTAAGTTTAACAGGTACAGAAAGTGGCCAAAATAGTGTCATTTAAAATGTGGGCTAGTACAAGGTCATGCTGTCTGCTACCAGATCATGTTAAATGTCTGATCAGATCTCCATCTGGATTCAGGATCTGGTTCATACAGCTTCCCTGCCTCTTCAGAAGTAGAAAGTATAGCCCATCTGCTCTGCGATAATATCACAAGTCTCCTAATACTCTGTGTGTTTCTTAAGGCTTCAGTATCTGGAGAGATGCATTTATGTGATAATTCTTTAAACTGCTTATTTCTAGTCCTTGCTGTGGAGATACACCTGGAAAGCAGGAATCCTGAAACCTCAAAACTCTAAAGAGAAATAGGACAAGCATAAAATATATAGTGTGTATTTAAAATGTCAGACTTTTTGAGACAGTCTAGTTGTACTTATTGTAAATAGCTCTAGCAGACACTGATATATATTAGTACACACTATCCAGGGGAGGCAGAAAAGCCAACTGAAAGGCCAAGTGCTCAAAACTAGAGCACGCTGACCTCTCTGCCACTGTAAGTATCTTGCCAGCTGTGCTGCAGTTAAGAAGTTTACCATGAGTTCAGGTATCTCCCAAGAAGCAGGCACTGCCATGAGGATATACCCTAGGAGGCAGCAGAAGCCCATGTTCTTTTGCAGCAACTTAAAACACATCAACCATCTTTAAATTTCCTATCTTGCCTTCCCATGAGCTGCCTATTAATGTTAGTTCTGTTACTGACTTTGAAAGTGCTTAGCGGCTGCAGCCTTTACATGCTTTGCTTTGCACAACTTGTCACTGTAGGCATCTGGAGAGCTTCTAAAGCTACAAGCAGTACGTCATCTTGCCTGTGAAAGGCTAAACCTGTAACCTGTAATAAGATTGAGTGGGTGCCATACAAAGAGCATTAACATCTTTGTGCAGTGTTTGCCTCAGTATTTGCAATCAATCAGAAGAAATAGCTGTTTTCTCTGCTTTTGTTTCAAAAACCTCTGATATCGTAGAAGGAGGATAGTCCTTGATGAGTATCCAGAAACTGAAGCACAGCAGTCATTTCCCAGCACCACCACACATACCTGAAATCAGTCTGGGCAAGCCACTTAGAAACCATTTTTTGAAGGGCAGAAGGACTATACCCAAAGAGTATGCTCACCATAAAGCCAAATTTATAAGGATGATTACCATATAAATGGGACATCTATCCTCAGAAATGAATGGCTAGGTAGACAAGACCACACTAATGCCCAGAGGATATGCATTTCTCAGCCACCCTTAGCTCTGACCTGCCTATTCACCCTCATCATTAAATTAGTACAGTCGGCAACCGCCCCAGAGTAGCAATGTGTGTGCAGTGTAGGGGACAGCGGCTGTGAAGCTGGGGAGATGGCTAGAAGATGAAGTCCAGGCAGGAGCATGAGACTGGGGACGCGTAGTCTGACAGAGAAAAATGGAGGTGAAACATAAAGTCACTCTTACTGGATTTAGAAACTGCAAACAAATTAGATTTTCTCAGAGAATTTTGGAGCCTGACCTCCAAATCATGCTTCAGGCCAGATTTCATTTGAGCCTGGTCCTGCAGCTTTGCATGACTCTACCTTAGTCAGCATTTTTTGGGTATAGTTATTGTATATGTTAACTGGATGTACAGTTATATGGATGTGCGTGTGTATAGATAGATAGATAGATAGATAGATACAGCTCTGATTTATATTTTGTGGGTTTGCATCTATATAATTTTTTTTTCTGGATGTTTTTTACATTTTATGCATTTCAGCCTCAATTTTTTAGAGTAAGAAGCACTTTCAGCACTTTATGAATACTGAATATTGTTCTTATTTTTGACTGGAGCTTTTGCTAGGTACTCTCAGCTCTCCTGTAGCACATTCTGAACTTACTATCCAGAGGAAAAAACTAAACCAAAACAGAAAACTGTTTCTGATGTTGAGAGCAATGTTTATTTCCAGCCCCAGCTAGAGGATAGCTGTTACCATAGGGATCACTGCAAGTGGGTCAGATCCTAGAGTCCCAGTGAAGTTTTACCCTGAGTTAGCATTGCAAAAACAGACTTCTGATCCTGTGGTAAAGCATACCTGCTTGGGAGGTAAGATATTGAATGGTGACAGGAACTGCTATAAAGATAACACAACCTTAAGGCATAGGGAACAGAGTACTCCATATGCTGCTGTGTGATTTCCTTCTTAGGCTTGGGAGGGAAAAATAAACTGCTTGTATTTGGAACATAACTTTAAATCCCCAGAATATATTTTCTACATTTACTTAATTTTACTAGATGGTCAAGCAGGCTGACCGTAGCTCAGGCTGACAGGAGTAATGCTTATGTCATTCAGCAGAAAAGTCCCTTGTGTGAGCAGAATTTTGTTTCTCTTTCCTCACCCCCCTCTCATCTCTCCTTCTTCTTTGAGGCTATACATACAGAGGGAGGTCACAAAACAGAAGTATGCTGTAGCCAGAAAAGTTCAGATTTTTAAATAAAAGAAGCCTATGAATACTTACTAGAATTTCTTGTTAATGAGGTCATTTATGTCAGGGCAGGAAATGTACAAAATAGCACAGGATAGAAAAATCTAGACACTGTAAAACATGCCAACAAATTTGGCGCATGCATTACTCCCTTAATATGCCCCCAAAGTAATCTATAGATCCCACAAGTGACCACATTCTCTTTATGTATGTAAGAAGTCCTATAAATGTAACACTCATAAGAGTAGCAATTTTACTAGTGGGAAAAGATTATTGTGGTCATTTTATATAGCATATAGGTTTACTTAGAATGAGTCCTCATAGAAGAATGCAGTACCATGAAAAACTGTTAAAATGTCATGATTATATTAATTTCATATTTAAAGGAATACTTCACTTTAAGTTATGGCTCCAAAATTACACTGCTCATTCATGATTTTTTTAATGTATAATTGGCTGCCTCCAAAAATGTCACAGTAGGAGGAAAAAAAAGTTCATTTTCCTTGGCGTGTGTACTGTTGCTATTCCTGTGTTCATTTGGCTTGGCTCGGGCAATGAAATGCTGCAGTCTGAAATAACTTTTTATATGTTGACATGTGCATTTAACTAGAATAAGCAGGCAGAGTGGACCAAGTTGGAATCAGCAATGAACAAAATATATCTTGTATTGCACCTTTTAATATATCAGCCTACATTTATGGTTCTTTTTCATTTCTTCATTGTAACAGCATACATGCACCTCCTAGCTGTACGCAGCCCCAGCACAAAGACATGAAAGATGCTAGGCAGCCAGTTAAGATTCATGTTGCGGAGGAGAGGAGAGTGAAAAAGGAAGGAAGCTGAGGGGCACAATTTTATCTCCTGAAGATTATTATTGATCTGTTGAAATTTATTTTGGAAAAAAAAAAGCCTGTTGTTTTCCAGAGCAAATAGATCGTTGCTCTTTTCTTGACTGTCCCTTGGTCTGGACTAGGGAGAGACCTCTCAAGTCTCACACATATTGAGCTGGACTCTTGAAACCTCACCTCAAGTTCCCCCCTAGCCTGGCCTGAGCCTTGTCCGTTTATGGGACTGTGCTGAGGCTTCTGATGAGCTCCAGGTACCGGATTTGACCTGCCAGTCTGATGTCTAAATCATTGGCCACTGACATCTGTATTTTTCATTAGGCAGCAGGAGAAAGGCCATAGTCCTGCACTGCAGATGTGGGTATACTGCTGCATGGGGCCATACTGGGCAGCCCTTTCCCCACCCCCATGTCAAATCCGCTCCACATTTTTTGTCCCCAGCACATAGCTTGGCATCCAGCTCTCACCTGCCAGGACACACCTGCAGGTAGCCAGATCTCACCAGCAGCAGCCCTGAAATATGGTTGATGCTGTTGTCCAGAAGCACATGACCGGTGTTGTCCTATGGCCAGCGTCCATGAGTGCTAGGTGTGGGGCAGGTGACAGAAGGCTTCAAAGCCTTCTGCTCTGGGGGCTCCTGGGGCATGATGCAGAGCAGTTTACTGATTCATTGCACATCATCTCCTCAGCTGGGGCTTTCCTCCAAGCCCAGCTCCCAAGGTTGTTCCATAGTCTGATTTGCGGTTACCTGACAGTGTCTAGACCTTAGACAGAAAATCATGAATGCTCACTGGGGTTTAGCACAAGTGCTTAAAGGCAAGGAGTCAAATAACAAGAATCCAAATAAAATTTTGTAAGCAGTCCGATGGTTCCATATGTCTGGTTTGCTGCCTTAGCCACTGTGGTCTCATACTTTGCATTGCTTTCTGCATTTTCACTGGTCATTATTTCTGGGGAGAAAATAAATTCTTCTGTACCCACCTCCTTGCACTGACAAATAACCACAGATGAGCAGATAGCTGTGCAGTGCGAGAAGTGTGACTGCAAGGTTCATGTCAAAGATCAGCAGTGGGTAGTTCTGTGCTTGTTTTGCAAACTAGGCAAAAGACACCTTATTCGGTTATAAACAGGAAATCTGGGCCAAGTTTGTAGAGGTTCATGCCCAGGGCCACTCCCTAGAGGAGCTAAGGCTTGATGTGCTTGTCAAGATGAAAATCATGACACACCCCATCATCTGCACATTGTTGGGACGTGCTCCTAACCACATCTCAGCAGGGCTTTCTCATTTTTGTATGTTAAAATTTTGTGCACAAAGAGCTAGGGGTCAGTAAGAAAAAAAAATCCAGGTGAAAAATGAAGCACAAAGGAAACTTAAAAACATTTTCTTTAAAGTCTACTGCACTGAAGTCTACTGCACATCTAACAGCCTATGATTGAAGTACCAAAGGGGCTGAGGTTTGTGGGCTTTTTGCATTATCATGTCAGTTTTACACCTTTGCAGCTTTATCACAGTGGGGTTGGAATAAAAGCAAACATGATACAAAAGGGAAAGAAAAGAATTCAACATCCATTTTAAAGGTACTTTCTTTCTTGTCCAGCTTTCTTTAGATATAATCTTTTAGGAATATATTATTGAGGATTGTACACATACCAAATTTGGTATTTTAGAAAGAACATCTTCACACATCATGCAAGTGCAATTTCAATTATTTTCTTTCATTTCTTTTCTCCATATGCATCTGTCTTGCTCTCTAAATAGAATTTTACTGAATATAGCTTTGGAAGTTACTATACATCTGAAAACTAACAATCTCAACCTGCACAGCTTAAGTGCATGAGATATCTACAGTGAAAGCTTAGAATGAACACATAAACATTCCCAATAATTGCTAGGCTTGTATTGTGGAATAGGATTTATGCAAAATAATACAGATTTTATGGGGAGATAATGTAATGCAGAATAGCACAGTATAGGAAGTGAACATTATATGTAAATCAAATGAAACATAAAATGAGTGACCTCATAAGTGTATTTGTAGTTTCAGTGAATTGATGTTTGGAATTATATGTTCTACATGACATCTGTGGATCTTAGAAATAGTGATTTCTGTATTTAAATCCCATGGAGATATTTGTACATGTGCCACAGTTACTTTTTTTAACTTTTTCTTGAGTAGGAATAAAGATGAAGATGTAAGCCGATTTTCAGTATCTGCATATTGTGCTGATCAGTCCCTGTGATATACCTGATACTGTGGAAGATAAATGGTCTTTTGTTGTGTTGATTCATTTATTTAAAAAAAAATAATCAAATAAGACCTTAAGTGAAAATGGTTAAGAAAATTAATTCTGAAGTCGTTTATTCTTATTTCCCTCCATGCTCAAAGCTGCCATCAGGACCTGAGGAAGTGGTGTCCAGTTTTAGAATTAATCAGCTTTTTTTTTCTCCTTTTAATTTTTTCCTAGTTTTTATCTGTCCTGTAGTGAAGGACAAATATCACCAACATGAGCTATCTTTTAAAACAGCTTTACAGTTTATGGCAAAATAGATTTTGGTTTCTATGTCATTTGGGAGAAGTGTTCAAGTGTATCTTTTATTAGCATTTAAATAATCTGAATTTTACATTTTTGTCTGCACACATGCATTTTACTTCTAAATCATCCTCATCCTCTACCCCCAAACCATTAATGAAGTTTGTTCTTCTTAAAATAGCTGTTCTGTTTGGAATCCCTAATTGCTGGGTTTCTGTTGTAGTTTCTGCCGCAGTACGTTGGTCAAAAAACAGAAGTGTAAAGAGCAGCCCATGCCTCCCTGTGCTCAATAGGTACCTGTGTTACCGCTCCAGTCGTCTCGCAGCCTTCACCGTCCTGTGGCTGAGGAACTCAGCTCCCCATTTAAGCCACGCTGTGTTACAAGCAGCCAAGTCTCAATTGATGGGGACCGTAAAATGACTGCATTTCTTTTTGAGCTGAATGAGTTATTTATTTATTGCCAGTGTCAAAGTAAAGACTGTACTTGTGGCCTTTTCATCTTCTCCCAAGTGTTGCCTGCACACTTCGCTGGCCCTGCACAGACATATTTCCCCCCTCTAAGTGCACTTGCTGACTGGAACTAAATCCTCACAGGCAATGCTACTGGTACAATGTCATAATATTTCATAGGTCATTTATAAATATTATTGCCAGGGCAAACAAATTTCTCCAGAGTACTTAGTCTACCTCTAATAAATAGTTTATTTAAGCTTGTAAGAATGGTGACATTTCACTTTGAATATCTTTGGCCTCTTAAAAACTGTTAGTGAAGAGAGGAAAAAAAAGGGAAAAATAAACTGGAAAAAAATATGTAGCGGATCTTTTGATTTTTTTTTTTCCCTCTACATTTTGGCTTGCTTAAATGGGCCCTCTTGTCAAACTGCATGTCTCTCCTTGAAGCTGGTTACAATGTTTGTTTAATGTGTATTATTTAACATTTAGTATAACATTCCCTCTTTTTCTCTCTTCCATAGCTGCATACAGCTGAAATAGTTTTTGAGCAGATTGCCTCTCATATCGATGGTGGTAATTAAATCTCCTTTTGCCACTTTTCCCTTTCAGAGTAAGAAATATAGATAGGGTAGTGGTGGGGTTTTAAAACTTTTTTATATATTTTGGGGTTGGTTTCAATTTATCATTATTATTTGTCTTGCTTTTTAGTTTAAAAAGTTGGTGCTCGGTTGAATTTGTTTAGAAGTGGTTTGGAGACAGAGACCAGAAGGAGGAAAGGATTTTCTAGTGTCCTTGTAACCATGTTAAATTTTTATCACAAATGCTGAAGAGCAGAGGCGTTGTACTTATCTTTTGGAAAAAATGCAACCCACTAACAATGACTGGTAGGGGCACGTGGCTGCCAGCTCTGCATTTTAGACAATAGACAATGGTTTCTTGGTTGAGCTTTTGCAGGAGGAGTGGTGTTGTTGGTTGGGGTTTTTTGCTGACAACTCAGCAAAGGTGTTAACTCTCAGCTCTTTCATACAACATCTGAATTCATGTCAAGAATAAATGCCAAAATATTCTTTCATGTGCTTCCCATAAGATTTGTCATTTAGTGAAGACTCAGGAGGATGTATAAGGCAGGTAATTTTATTTGAGCTTGTGTGGAAGCATTATATTTATATTGCAATCATCCAGTATGGAAAAAAAATAACATTCCAATGAAAATCTCCAGCGATTTTGGAAAAAAACCCCAAACATTTAAAAATGACAATCTCTGCGACTCTAAAAATGGTTGATACCTCCTCTGGCAGATGACAAGCCATGACCAGGCAATTTCCAGAAACTCTGGGAATGGGCAGGGAAACACCTTAGAAAACTCCAAACAGGAAGGGAAGCATTTGAAATGAAGGCAGTCAGCTGGAACTTGGTCAAAGACTTCTGGTGTAAAAAGCCTGGAAAATTTTGTACGTACCTCAATCAAATCCCACATAAGACTAGCGGGAAGGGAAACAAGTCTCCCATGTGCTCTTTAGATGACAAATGACAGGATTTCCAAGAGCAAAGCAGGAAATTCTCTGCACTTACTTAAAAGTTTATGACAACACAGGTGTACTCTCCTGCAGAATTTGACTTGCACATGATTTTGTCATTTAAAGAGACTGAGAGGAGTTGATAGCTCTTCTGACTTGAATTTCTTCATTATGATCCTTGTGCTAAAAGATGGACTTCTGCCCTATTTATGTTTTTACCTCAAAATACCATGAGTTTGTCTTTTTAGTTTACTCTATATGAGATTTTTTTTGTGTCTTGGAAAATATCAATTGATTCTCTGAGCAGTGGTTTTATTAATTTCTTTCTTGGAGGCATTTGTTCTGAGGTTCCTGGTTGGTTTTAACTGTGGTGTCTGCACATGGCCCCTCTAGACCATTAATCTTTATCCACAATGAGCAATGAGGGTGACATCAAAAGGCAAAATAGGATGCTTCAGTGGTCTGTCAGAGTAAGTGTCTGAATTAAAAGGCAATAAAAGAAGGGAACTAAATTCATTTTCAACTGGACTTATACAGATGGGTAAGAAAAATATGGTCTTCAGGTCAGATAGTCAGTAGGCTTGTCTTAATATACTCTGAATCGTTTGAGGAGAATCTGTACTCACATTGATTGCAAACTTACTAGATAGATGGCTATACTTTTTGGTCTTCTGTCTCTGGGATGGTGTATAGGAGAGAGGGAAATGTCTCCAAAGCATCAACATTGAAATAGCTTCAGTGGTAAAGCTTTAGGGTGGTTTTGCTGTGCAAAGACATGGGCTAGTCTGCATCCCTGAACTTCAAGGACAGATCTCAGGGTAACTGAGTGTCCAACCTGGGAAGTTTCTATGCTGATTCCATTCCATTCCAATGACCATTCCACTAACATTTTCCTCTGCAAATTTAAATCTTTGTTCCTCTTTCTTAAATGACCCCACATCTTCTGGAGGTGCCACAGTTCTTCCACAACTGTATTCTTCATTCTCCAAGGAGGGGGGAGACAGGCAGCATAAACAACTGCTGGAAACAGCTGAATTATCTTCCAGTATCTTCCATGTTTTCTAGAGGCTTTATTAAATTATCACCTTAGTTCCTTTCCTGACCATGCTTATGTAGGATGGAGAGTCTTGCAGGAAGGCAGAGTGCCTCCAGGTGTTGATTTTTATCTTCTCTATGATCTTCAGGGCATGCATCAAGCAGCATAAGGCTTTATGTGTCTTTAATATCAAAGTAGTGTCTTAGTTTGGATTCTTTCCTTCATGGGCTGCATAGCAGCACATTTTGTGAGATTCTAATTTCACTCATAAAACTGTTTGCTAGGAGCAAGCTGCATTCTGCTCAGTAAAGCTGTAAAAATTGCCAGTTTCAGCTTTGATCATAGTAACAAATCTGTTTGACCCCAAATTTTCAGAAGTTTCCCTTATGCATAGGGGAAAAATTGTTGCCCTTTCTGAAGGCAAACTCCAAAGCTTGGGGAAAATTATGCTGTTGCATGCAAATATTTTGAATACTACTGACCTTTGCTGAAAGAAGTAGCTTGAAATGTAACTGATCAGTGAATATGACAGCCCCTGGAAAATATGATTTGTCTTTATAAAGGGTGTAGGGAGATCAGGTATATTTGCAAAATGACAGTTTAGCCTTTTTGCATGCATAGAGCTAACTCTTTAGGTTTTAGTGGTGTAACTGACAAAAGTTAGATTTCAGGACAAGTAGATGTTATATCTTGATTGTATGGTAGATGTTATCAGTATGAAAAAATTACAGATATTATAAACTGCTGAATGCCATTCCCAGATATTTAAATGTACTTCAGAGAAATTACCTGTATAGAACAGTTTACGTCTGTGTGAGCTCAAATGGGGGCTGGAGCCTGGCTCTCACCTGAGCGAGTTAAGAGCTGAGAAGCTTGGCTGGTCTGTGGAGGCTCCTGTGCATGGCTGATCGAGCTGAGCTCACGTGAGCAACTGTTAAAGGTTTCACTGCAAACCATCAGAAGTCTCAGTTAAACCAGTTGATTGAGCAGGAGAGCTTCCTTGGAAATGCTGTTCAGCCTATCCAGAAATGGATAAGGTGACTCTCCCTTTGAGGTACTCCTCTTTCTGTTAACTGCAGAAAAAGCCCAGATAACTGGTTTAAATTAGACACCCAGCTTTTACATAGCTGACATCAAGTGGGATTCATCGTAGCCACCTTGGCTGTAGTTAAGCTCCAAACAGTGTTTGATGCCTTATTTCTTGATGTGTCCTAGCATGATGTAATTTCCTGGCAGAGACAAGTCCTGGGAAAAATATGGCTGCATGTTTACCCCCCAGTGTCTGGTAGCATGCATGGCGTGCAGTGCTGTGTAACACAACTCTTCACCTTCTTGAGTTTCAGACTCCAGTAGTGCTGCAGGCAGTGGAGCTGTACCAGTGCTGAAAAGTATTAGGAGTTTTTCCTACTGAGGAAAAGAAATAGGACTGGCTCAGGGTCATGGGCAGGAACCTCAAAGAAAGTACAGTTGTCTCTCCTTAACAGTCTGCAGGAAAAAAACAAAAGTGATATGGTAAGATTTGATGAGAACTGGGTGGAGGTAAAGTTCCCAAAGTCTTTTTTTTTTTTTTTTTTTTTTTGCTAATTGTCTGTACATGTGGCCGGTGTAAATGAAAAATACTTTGATTCACCCAGAGGAGAGTAACATTTCTCATTCTAGTAAACCAACACTCTATAAATACCTACAATCCCAGGATTTTAACCTCAGGGACGGCATGGGAAAAGCAGTTTAGAAATCTCATGCTCAGTACTTCATCAGAACAGTGCTTGCTTTCTCTCTCTCTGAGTTTTTAATAGACATCTCAAGTTGAGATGACTGTCAGCACTTTCTTCTGGTAAGACACAATTTTGCTAAATATATATTCTATGTGTGTAGCTATAAATATATACAGACATAGAGTATATAATTTCTGTAGTAAGTCAAGTTCCATTTCTCGTTCATTTTCTGATTTATTCAGTGTGTATATTGCTGTAAATGTTGCCTTACTTTTATTTGCGTATGTCCAGTTGTGAGAAGTTTTGTGACATGATATTACATAAGTACTGTTTCAGCTCCTATGTCTCTGTAGCTGAAGAGTTCGTTTCTGTAATTTGGATCTCTAGCTTGGTTAGGACACAGCAGCAAGACTGAATTTTGTGTTTTTGAGAAGCAGATTCTTGTGCCTGGAAGTATAATTAAATGATCTTTAAAAAAAAAATAAACAAATAATCCCTCATTTAGATAATTATTTGTATGTTTTGATAGATGGAAGGCGTTATGCAATGAAATTAAATAAGAAATAAAGACAGTTTAAGGATATTCTTTATTTCCTCAAATAAACTTACATCTGTGGAAGACAGTGCCCCAGAGATTATAAAGTGGAAGAGTTTTGCATGATTAGATCCCTTATGGGTAGCTAGAACACATTATTTAGCATTTTCTCAAAATCAGACATATGCCTCATGCCTTCCTGTGCCTCAGACCATCAGTCTAAGTGCTACATGATAGATTTAGAAAGAAATTACTGCTATAGCCAGGTCATCCGTTATTAACATCCACTAACAATACTGTCACCTCTCTATGAGACATTTTTTTATCTGACCCAGATGCTAGACCTTGTTTTCCTTTGAAAAAAATTGCCCCACAAGACAAACAAGATCCGTTTACATGTCATGAGAAGACAGTTTCTCTTAAGTTCAGGATAACCCTGTCAGAGACACAGTACCCCAATTTTACACTCTGTAACTGAAAGCGGTCTCTGAACAACAGAACAATGAATGAAAAATCATGGTGAAGGGTGAAGGAGCTCCCTTAGAGTCAGTATGTAGCTCAGGAGCTAAAGGAACTCCCTAAAGTAAAACCAGAGCAACATAATCAGAACAGCTCTGTGTTTTTTGTAATCCAGAAGACTGTCTGAAACAAACAAAAACCATAAAAATAATTTTAAAAATGTTTAAAAATATATTGCAGGCTTGGACATTGTGTATTAGAGGACAATGCCTTATTCAAAAAGACAACTGACTTTAAGCTGCTTTAACAAAATCCTTAACTAGGTTGTAGATATGTTTAGCCAATGATTCTTCATGCTTCTCTAAATAACCAGGCAACATACTCGTATGTGGCTTATGTGGATCTAGGGAATACAAATCTGTAAATATCCTGTTCAGAAAATATGCAGCTCTCCTGAGTTCACAGTGAATATGAATATCCAACACTTCTGTGTGTAAAACTGTGGTCCAGACAGTGCTGAGATCCTCTCTACTCATGAATTTCTCCTCCTCCAGAGAAAGGAATGGAAGAATGGATGGACAGCTACGGAAACCTGCAGCTGTGCTTACCCACCCTGAACTCTTCTATACATTACCTTTATCACACTCTTCAAACTCTGGTATTCTGCAGAGTGCTTCAGCCCAAGAGAGTTTCCCTCAGAAATGCATAGTTTCACCTCTGCAGCTCCTCTCCAACGCACACTCTGGCATACCTAAAGCAAATCCTCTATAAGCTTATGCAATGACGAAAAAGATCTTTGTTAACACAGAGTTAAACTTGCCCAGTGGTTTCTCATGCCTTTCCAAAATGCCTTGCTCTGCAAAACCCAAACCTCTGAAAAGAAACAGAAATTGAGGAGTCCTGACATATACCAACAGAACCTTAACTATGACACCCTGGAAAGTCACAGTCTCTGGCATGCTCACCAGATGAGTTTGCTGCAGCAGGTTTTACAGAGCCTGATGCTGCAGAACTGCACATGCTATCAGCAGGAGAGCTTGAATCTGCATTTGTTTTTGTTTTGCTTTGGGTTTTTGACAGTGATTTTCCTGTATTTTTAAAAAGGTCAGGGGAGTATTTTAATAGAATCTAGAAAAAGGTGTTTTAGCCATTCTTTCCATTTCCCTGCAGTCAGCTCTTTGCCTGATGCAGGAGCAATGTATCTCTTACCTTGGCGTTTTTGGGAGTTCAGACAGTTCCCTTTTTCCCTGTCATCTCTCTTAGATCTTAGCACACTTAAAAGGGAAGAATACACCAGTGGCAGGCTTCTTGCACTTGCCAACTTTGCCAGCCATTTTGTCTTCCTCCAGCTTCTCTCCCACCACCTCTTTTCGCACTCCTGCTTTCCAACCTCAACGATACCTCCCTAGGGCTACTTTCCTCTGTATTTTTACAGCACTCTGTACCCTGCCTCCTCTCAATTCCCCCTCCCCAGCAGTCTCCCAGTAAGCATTCACATGTGCTTACTTTCCTCTTCCAAATGTATTACGTCTCTCTAGCAAAACCCCAGCTTCCTGAGCAGCAGTTGGTTGCAGCTATCTGCCTGAGGTTTATCACTTACATATTTTGCTGAGCTTTTTGGAACTGGCTGCAGCTCACCTTCCACGGCCATGGTATCTACACTTGAACCTTGCAGGATCCATTGCAGAAGGCTGGCTGGAAATCCTAACACCAATGTTGTGTTTATATATATTGTAATCTGATTTGGACTGAGAGTGTTCACACACGAAGTGTCTCCCGTGATAGCTTTAGTATTATGTTTCCAACAGCTGGAATCAATGAGGTCAGGTAAGGAACAGTTGAACCCCAGAAACATTCAGAATAATCCCAACACAAAGTAAACCTGCCCCTTTGAAAACAGGACAAGAGGGAAACTGATTTTGAGTGAAGACTGGATTTTGGGAGCAACCTTCTCAGATTATTTTGACCTTGTCCATGTTGCCAGCAAGTTGCAGTGTAAGTAAGCTAAGTAAGCTAAGTAAGTCTCAAGTTTTTTCAGGCACTTAAAAATCAGCCCAAATTTTAGGGCTTTACTACTTTAATTATAACAAAAACAAAGCCCTGCTACAATCAGCTTTTCTCCTGCAGTCTGCCTGTGTTAAAACATGAAGAAAGAAAATGATACTGTTACTGTTATCTTTTTTTTCAAAATACTCGGTTCAGTTGTTCCTATACTATGGTGAAGAAAGGCTTTAAAGTAACTTCAGTAGATACCTCAGTGGGAACAAAAGTGTGAAATGCTTTGCAAAATCAGACCTTGTGTTTGAGAACACTCAATTTTTCACAAGCCCAAAGCAATTTCATGGATGAAAAAGTAAAAAGCTTTGAGAAATCTCTATTTGATCTCAATTTCTTATATGTGGATTTATACAAGAAGCAGTATTCTCAGGCATAGTCATGATGTTTCTTAATGTAAGCATATAGCATCAGCCCTTTAGTTCCAAGATGGAGCATTGCCAGATGCTTGAGTTTTAATGCTGATATTGGTAAATAATGTACAGTTTTTGGCTGACCATACAGGTACAAATTTGTGGGTTAGACCAAAAAAGCAAGCACAGCACACTGACAGAAGTTGATTCAAAGGTAGATTCTCTAATAGTCGTGCTCTTGTTCCAGCCTTTCAGTTACATAGAAATGAATGCTCTGTGCCCTTTCAGTTTGAAGCAGAGATTTATGGTTAATTATAGCATTTCCCGTGATTACATGTTTGTGCTTCAGTAACTGCTAGATGAGGAGGAAAGTTGAAACAACTTTAGGCCTAGTATGTTGCTCTACCAGAAGATATACATTCAGATATCTCAGCATGGGCCCTTCCTTATTTCCTTATGAAGAATACATGACAAAAGCTACACACCACTAGTCATTCAGAAAGCTGGCAGCAGGAGATTGTGATTTCCTCCACTGCTTCTGTCCCTCCCCTTTTCTTCTATAGGCAAGTCATTAATCTGAAAAAGATTACAACAGTGGTCTAGGGTTAACATTGATTTCAACTCATCCAGACCATGAGTTCTGCAGAGGTAAGTAGATAACCCAGTAAGGCAGACAAAATATTTTACCATCAAGAGCACTTAGATTTGATTATGAAAATGTACTTAGATGCCCAAAATTCTGCTACTGTATACAGTTGACAGCAGTGCTGCCTTGGCCAGGCTGAACATAAAGGTATCTCTCTAGTGCCTGAAATCACTTGGAATTCTTGGAGGAAGAGAATTCCTCATCCCTCAAGCCCCTGTGGTCTGTGCCAGCAGAGCCCTTGGAGAATACCTCCCACACAGCAACAACTCTGAGCTCAATACAAAACAATAGACAGGGCCATTTTTTTTCAAGACATAACTGGGGGAGGCTGTGTTCACATTTTGCGGTTAACTTCAGGGCTTGCAGTACTCAAGGAGAAGGTGGGAGACCCCTGGACTCTGGCCTAGGGAGAGGAAACCTGAATCTGATTGATAACCTAATAAGTGAGATGGTGCAGAGGGATGCAGGAGTAATGGACTTCAAAGAGATGCAGGATGAGCAGGACTCTGACTCTGGCTCACTGGTTATGACACCCAGACAGAAAGATGGGAGGTCTGAACTGTAGGCCCAGCTCTCTGTGTAATTTCTTCTTTTCAAGCTAATGAAAGTGCCTTTAAAAAAAACAAAAAGCTTATTTCATAGAATTATAGAATCATTTTATTGAAAAAGACCTTTAAAGTCATCCATCAGATACATTTTGAGATTTTGTATCAATAAAGTACTGATTAGTAAAATACTGGAGAGCCTCCAACAGAGCATATGTAGTATTCTTTCCAAGTTTTCTTTCAGAAATCTAAAATCCATTGCAATTATTTTAGTCTTTTATTCCTTTTCAGTTCTTATTTTTCCATGCTACATTTAGTATCCTGGATAACAAAAGTCTGTGTCTGTTCATACAAAATGTAAAGAAAATTTCAGTGATGCTCAGTCAGGCAAGCATGTCACATAGAACTGATCAGTCTTGGCTAAGAAGGGTAATGATTTGTTTCTAAACACATTTCTTCAGATTTTCTGTTTAGGGTTGATAATCTATCTGAAATGACTGCTTGAGGTTTTGTATTTTACAGCCATAGCATGCAGTAGTTGAAACCAGTGCTATTTCCAAAGTATTTTCAGTATTCAGGGAAAGTCTGAGTGACAGACCATGACACCAGGCATCCTATAAAGGCACTGATCTTGGCTTTTATGGTAATTCTGTGGTTTATTCAAAATGTATGATTGCACACAACACAGTAAATATAATGTTAATAAGTTCCCATCCTTGTTTCATAATCTGCATTATAGTTTTCTGAGAAGCTATATTTAAAAGAAGCTTTGTTTACTTTCTTAGCTGAAGGCTCCTATAAACGGTGTATTTTTCTTTTAAATTTACACACAAGGAGAATATTAAAAAACAAACTACTGTGCCAAATGTTCAAAGGCTTTTTCTCCCCCTAGCAACTACTTTTATGACCATGGAAACATTGCTTTTGTTTCAATATATAAGCCAAAGTGAACCTTAATGAACTGAAAACTAAAGAACACACCAGATTTTAGATACGAGGTAGCTAAGTATAACTATAGCTGTACTGGATGGAGATGCAGCAATGAAATTAAAGTATACTTTGGAGATACTTAGTAACTAAATTAGAAGATTAGGATCACAGAATCCCTTGTTGTGGTGGAATGCCTGCTAAGTCAAAATGAAAAGGAAACTCTTGGTCAAAATTACAGAATTTATAAAAAAATAAATAATTTTAAAAAGCAACAACTTCAAAGTGGAAGGAAAATGAGAACAACTTATGCCAAACCTTTGAAACATATAGGATGTTTTATTAAATGTACTTACTAATATATGTTCCAAAGTAGCAATTTTTTTCAAAAGCATACATCAACGTGCACTTAGATAGTAATTGTCCTGGTCTTGAAGATGGCTGGAGATTGCTCAGCCTGGTGAGGATAAAAGGCCATTCATTCTTCTGGAGATCACCATCCGGGATTGAAAGCAGGAGCTAGCAGGATGCAAAGAAAGGAGTACTTTAAAAAGTAATGTTCATTTAAGCCACCGACACCAGAAGGGAGGTGCAGAAATCAAATTCTCTATTTTAACTAACCTGAAGTTAGATTTTGAGGGCTATTGCAAGCATGTTATCAGTTGCCTGGAACAGGTTTTCCCTCATTACCAAAGCTGAAGGATCAATGTGAGGTGTGTTTCAGATCTACACCCAGAAGAGCCAATGCAGTGACTGGGCTAGGCTTCCACAATTGGCACAGGACAAGTGCTGATTTCATACATGCTCAGAGCTAATAGACCCAGGTTATAGTGATTTTGCAGATGACATCCTCTATTGGAGCAAGGCAGGGTATTAGCTAACCTAGGATAGAATTTATCAAATGTAAAGTCTGAGCTAGCTCCCTGTATTGCCAGTGTAGGAAATAATCCAATTTTGATGTATAATTCATCTTAAAGCATGTATCTGACACAGGTCAGATCAGTCTTTCTCTGTAATTACTTATTTCCCTCCACTGACTTCTAAGGGAGTCTAGCTCAAGTGTAAAAGAGATTAAATCAGTCCCATTCCTCATGCCTGGTGTAGAAAGAGATACATTTTCTCTCTCTTATTAGCAGAGTGATAGCTGAGACCAGGAGCAAAAGGATGCCTAGGGGATGGCAGTCTTTAACCAGATGGAAATGATTCAGAATATGGACACAGCCTGTCCTGGACAAGTTATTGCTGAGATGAATTAAAGAACATTGAAGGCTAATTAATCCTTATCCTTTCTGTCCTGATTGCTCAGGGCATTAAAGTTACTATTTTTCCATTCTCATATACATTTGGTGCTTCAGAATCTCACTATGAGATGTAGGCACTCCTCACAGACTGGAATTTTGCTCTTGAGTCCTTCTCTCTTTGCATTAGGCTCCACAACAGGCTGCAGAATAAGACCTTAGTCATTTTTGTTCCTAGTAAAAGATTGCTGAGCGCCTTCATATGAAACTGCAAAACAGGATACAAAAAGCAAAGAGAATAATTTTAAACTGCCTTTAAAAAGAACCAAGATTTTTTTAGTGTGTTTACTACTTGTCAAAGGGATTTTCAGTTGTCTGAAACCCAGACCACTGAGGTTTACCGCTGCTTGTATACCATTTTTTTTCAATAATGTTGTTCCTTTTGAAATAACTGATATGGCTTCATATGGCTTTAGAAGCCCTTGTCTATCTGTGCAGCCTGGAAGGGAGGATTTACCCCACGGTGGAAGTGAGAGAGAGTGCAGTTTCTGGGTCTGCCTTTGCACTCAGCAAGGCAGGTGGAGCTCCTCTTGACTTCATCCATCTCACTGCTGATAGTTAGGTCCAGGACTGTTTTGGTTTCACTGAAGCCTACTTAATTCCTGGTAAGGATACATTTCTAAATATAGCTCCTTACATTGGATGCAGGAATGTTTACCCATGCAAAGTCAGGCAAGGTAAACGCTTTTTTTTTTTTTTGGTCAGTTTCTTTTTAGTGGAAATGAGTCTTGAAGTATATTTGGTATCATCTTGGCATGATGGACAAGGACTGTCTTCCTTTTTTTGTATCTGTTATTTCTAATTTTATTTTCACTTGGAAAGGGGTGATTTAGTCATCCTTCATTACAGATGTGTCAGTCAGTGTGGACGTTGTAAGCTCTGTGAATTTTGCGTTCACCTTTTAAATAACACAGCCCTGAATGAATCTGTTGACAGAAGCTGAGCAATTTAAAAATACATTTGAAAGTATGCAATGGGATTACAACAGAGGGCTGTGCCAGAAAAAATACAAGCTCTTACTATGCTGTTACAATTGCTTAAGCGTACATTAAATGCATAGTTTGCACGCTCTCTTGCTCTCTTTCTCTCTCTTTCTAATAAGAATGTATTGTGAAGTACATTTATTTAGGACTGTGCCATAATATTAAGTCATCTTTGATTGTACTGATGGATATTTTAACTCCTTCTGTTTATTTGTGATGAGCCCTGACTTGAGATTTGATGTAAACTTGTCATTTTGTTAACATAAATGTGATTTTAAAGATATTTATAAGACTAGTTTACTTGAATTCTTTAAATGGGAGGATATATTTCTGACCAGGCTGCTATTTTTTGCACATTACAATCATATCATCTGTGGGTACTACTGTAGCTTTGAAGAGCAGTAAATACTACTCTTTGCTAGTCATACTGAAAAGGCTGTTGTGCCTTACCACTCTGTGGTATTTTCTACTCACTTTTGTGTAGGGAAAATAGGGAAACAATCTATTTTTGGTACAAATATGGAGAAAAATAAAGAAAACCTTTAAAGTAAATTGTTGGCTTTTAAAAAATCAGTGTCACTTCAGCAAGCTCTCTACCCAGGACGTGCTAGTGAAAAAAAACTTTTGAACATTTCCTAAAGGAAGAATACAATCATGTTGGGGGCACTGTGCCTCACTTACATCTTCTATCTGCACCGAGAGATGGGTTTCAGCTGATTCCCCAGAAATGTCACTTGATAATATTGCTTTTATGCTCATGACAGCTTAGTGACTGGTTTTCTGCTGTGGAATCAGAGATATTGGGCAAATTTCAGCACAGAAGACTCCTGGCCCAATATTTAGTCTTTTTTTTAGGGCTCGATTTTCTTCACTGTAACAGGTAGGCATAGGTCTTACTGAGTCTAGCTCTAAATCATGAGATTCAAGAATAGCAACACCAGTGGGAAAGGGAGGACCAAAGCACCACTCATCTAAGCAACAAGTTGTGCTTAGCAGAGAGCAAGGCAAAAATATCACAAAGATGGAGCTCACAAGTGCCTCTCTGCCATGTCGGCTGGAGCTGTTGGTAGGGTTTCCCTAGCAAGACCATGAGCACTGTAAGCAGCAGAACAGCAGCGACTGCCTTGAATACAGAAGAAAGGCAACTCCCTGCCTGCAGCTGACTCAAAACAGTTTTGCTGTTCCTCCACAGCAGGAAACACACAGCCTTGGGCTTCGTCTCAGAGTCCCACCTCGCAGGTGTCCTGCCCCACCACAAGGAGCCCCAGTTCCAGGGATGGATGTGCCAGGAAACACCAGCAGAGATAGCCAGGGCTGTGGTGTAAGCACATACCTGCACCCTTTATTTTATCTCTAATCACCCTCACAAGAGATGGTGAGGTATGGGAGTGCTATGATCCCCATTTTCTAGCAACCCAAAGGGACTGGCACACAGGCAAACAGGGAGTCAGCACTGGAATGGTGATTTAGACCTACACTCTCTTAGTCCTTGACAACAGTGCCCTGATCCACAGCCCAGCCTGTGGCTTATTTCCCTTCCTTTCAATGATGCATAATAGTTTCTTTGAATTAGTATCATAAAAGAAAATTAATGTCTTCTGGTGGATTATGACTAGAGAGATCTAGAAAGAGAGGAGGTTACCATGATCAGGTCCGTGAATTTCTCCACAGTCCAGTACAATACCTATAAAGGTACGGCCCCTTCCTTTAACTGCCGCAGGCATGGTACAGGTGAAGTTCTCAGTGCTTGTGAAGCACATGCGCTACAGGTTCCATGTAATATGGTATGAGAGTTACTTTTGCTCTTTGTTGTTTTTTTTTTTGCTTTTGTTCTAGTCATAATAAATGTTTCCATTCATAACTGATTTCCAGTTGCTGAAGCAGTGAACATCACTGATACACAGCTCCCGGGAAAACAAATTGAAATGTAATGAGGGAGGGAACAAATCAGTTATGCTGCAGTTTTGTAGTTCAAGCTTTCCTGATAGACAAAGATTAAAAATTCTTGGTCATATGATCAGTGTATATCCCTGACTAATAATCTCCAGATGAGTTAACTGGAAAAAAGACGTTCCTTCAGGGGCAGAATTCAGCCTTAATTAACACAGTAGTGTCTGTGGTCTCATACCATATATGAAAGTTGCATGTTGCAGGAAGTTTTGATCTGCTTTTGTTGTCCATAATGTCAGTATCTCCTTTATACAGAGGTCAGAAGCAACCTAGTATTTGCACTAGCATATTGCTTCATCTTACAGCAGTAGTACCTCAGAGCCCCAGTTATGCAGCGGGGCACTCTACTACCATATGACAAAATGCAAAAATAAGTAGAGTCTTGCTATGCTGTCCTTACTCATACTGAAGATCCCTATGTTCTCTGAGGAGTCCCACAGAGTGACCTCTTTTCCCATAAAGAGCTGAGGAGCTGAGCAACACCAGAAGCATCCAAATGAGGGGGTGGGCAATGTGTATCTGAGATTTTGTCCAGTGCTCTAGAAAGCCATGTTAATGGGAGATCCTGAAAAGAAATTCAGCATTTGAGTCACACTGCTCATGCACTGTGAGTCATGGGACTGGGAAGTCACAGATGGATGAACCTTGCCAAGTGTGGGCAGAGTCAAGGGAGCTCTGGGTGAACTGGACTCCCTGGGAAACACAGGCCAGCTCTAGTTTATGTTTATGGTAGGTTCAGTGCTCCCTCCCTCCATAAGCCACAAATTCTCCTGGGCTTCTTTGTGTAACATCCCAGATGGTTAGCTGCACAGAAACTACTCCAGTTTGGTGGATATCCAATCTCACAAATGAATGCTCTACGCCAGCAGTCCTAATGATGAGAGGGAAGAGACCTAACACTGCTTCAACTGCCATTACTTTCTCCCTTTCCTGCTAATCCTGGGCCCAGTGAGGGAGTTCTCAGGGGACTCTGCAAGAGTTGGTGGCAAAATATATGCCATCATCCTACGAGCACTCTGGAAAGAAGTGTAATATTGGAAATAAAAATAGAACAATTCATTTGTGAGCTGAGCTCTACGTTGACACAAAAAGGGTCATTGAAAGGGCTTTGCAAGAAGTAAAGGAGGGTATTTGAGAAAGTGCCCAAGTTGCAGAAATCCTAAACAATGGGGTTTTTACTGTAAAATACAGCGAGACTCTTGAATCATACATAGTGCCATGACAATGCATGTCATCTGTTGACATACAGAGAAAAATCGAAACACATTCAGACTGAAACTATTTTAGGCTATTTGTTATAAGCCTTCTGCTTGGCTCAGGCTGTGTTTGAATCACTGTAGGCTGCCTCCTTCCCCCATCAAGTAGCCGTGGGTTTGGCAATGACCTCCCTCCCACAGGGAGATAAGGCAGTTTGTACCATGTCAATGACCAGAGGCAGCCACAAAACATTAGGCAGGCTCCTGACTGTCGAGAAGTTGAAACTGCTTGAAAACAACAGGGTCAGTCTGCTCTCAAACACACTGATATTATCTCATTAGTGGTGGCATTTACTGCACAGCACAAGGAGCAGAAAAGGGAGCTGTTAAAAAAAGCAGTTTGAGTATATGGAATCATTTTGCAGAGGGAAAGTTACTCACATGTGGGATTTTTCTTTGTTAAAGAAAGTAGTCCTTTCGGCATCGTCTGACGTACACAATCAGCAGATTATCACTTCCTTATCTTACCTCCAAATAACATTCTTCTTCCAACTGTCAGGGAACAAGCACATTTTACCTGAAGCTCAATCCTGGTTTGAAAAAATTGCTGGTTTTTGGTTTTGTTTTTGTTTTTTTTTAAATGAGCTTAGAAATATAGTGCTGCTTAGAAGGTTCAAGTTTGGGAATGAGAGGCAAGCCCTACTGTGGAGTTCTTCTCTATCTGTATTCAACTTCCCCTTACTCCTGTCAGACTGTTTTGCTGTCAGCTCCTCTGCTGCTGACTGTAATGTCATAAATTTAACTTCAACTTTACTATGGCATTACAGTATAAAGATTCAAGAGGAAACCAGCCAGGAGGATAAAAATACTAGACAATTAACTCTTGAGATTAAGAAATAGCCTTTTTGTTCTCTGTACAGCACCCAGCCCAGTGGGTGCAGGACCGGTGCCCCACCAGCCACTAGTGCAGCACATGGGGACCCCAGGAGGCGGCAGGGGTGGCGACAGATGCAAGAAGTGCACAGGAAGCTGTTTTCTTCAGCAGCACTCTGATATGTCCGGCAGATATATTTCCACCAGCCTGTAAACATGGTCACAAACATATGAATGTTTGAGATGTTTCCACGACAGGACCTTGAAATAGAGCTGCTTAACACTGTCCCTGCTAAGTACTACAGGATGGATTTGGACTTGGACTTGCAGCAGCTCCAAGCCAGAAGCAGCCACATGCGTGCCCAGCCCTGCTAGCTGTTGGCACATGCGGTACTCACAGGCTTCGGGGGGCACTTGTCAGATGAAGGCTTTTCATGGTCAGAATTTTTCATTCCCACCAAAAGCATGTACTGGGATAACTTCCTCAGAAATGAATCCTTCTTTTAGTCAGTGATATGAACTCTCTGCTGTCATGGTACTCTCAGTTGTGGCCAGTGAATCAGTAAGTTACACAAATAATCTGCTAGCAAACTCATCAGAGGTGCCCTTCTGTAATAAATAAGATGTCAGAGACAGAGTCAAAGGAACTTTTGAGAGAGAAGAGAACAGCTTATACGAAATCAGAGACCAGGAATGTATAGAGGAAGAGAAAGTTGGGGAAGGGGCACTAAACTTCCCTTTGTATACACACTTTGCAGCCATGTCATGGGGGATTTTCTTTTAACAAATGCATGATAGACATGAAGATCTATTTTTTAAAAAAATAGAAGAAGCTGCTCAGACTTCCAGAACACAAAATAGCTCTTAATTGTGGTTTCCTAAGATGTATGTGTTATTTGGCAGATAACTAAAAAGTCTCTCCATTCACTCTGAAGGATTTGCTGTCTGAGCTGTGTTGGTGAATTTTACTTTCTCAGGCAGACTAAATTATATTATTTAGTTGCTTGCTTGTGTACAGGTGCAGTTCTGGCTCACACAAGTTCTAAAGTTAGTGCTACAAGTGCTAAAGTTAGAGTTTCCAAAAAAAAGTAAGGTGAAAATACCCTGCTCTTAAATTCTTGACTCTTTTGCTTGGGCAGTTTTTAAAAAACAAACTGAGAGAGAGAGGAGTATGCAGAGAATCGGTAAGAATGTATTGAAAGTGCAAATGCACACAGATGCAAAAATATTCTGGGACTTGCTCACTCGTATGGGAATATATGAAAAGATGCTGAGTTAATGCTTTGCACCTGTTAGAGTGGAATTTGAGTCCAGACAACTTTTCTTTTTCCTAAATTGCCAATTTCATATATTTTTTAGATGGACTTTTCATAAAATGCATAGCAATGACTTGAGGCTGCATCCAATTCTGTGATCTACTGAGAGTTGTTACGTTAAAATAAACTTTCAAATAGTGGGACCCCTACTGTATTTATTGTCATATATAGACACTCTGCTTTATAGCACTAGAGTATTTAGTTTCAGGGAGACTAAAAGTGCTTCTAATTTAATAGAAACAGTACAGACCAAGTTGCAAGCAAAGAAATGTATAGTGAGAAAATAACAGGACAGGAACTGCACTAAATAACACAGTTGCAATTCAGTACCAAAACAAAAAGTTTCTGTAGTATTTTTTGACTAAGAAGTGTACTTGGTCATAACCTGGTAGGGCAAAAGTTTCAAATTTCAGTCCTGAAAAACAGGAGATAGGTATATTGTGAGAAAAAATAATGCGTGTTACATCCTGTAATGTTTCTTTAAAAGTCTTATCCACTTTGTCTTAGAGGTTCTATTGGTAAAATATAAATTGTTTATATTTTGCTTCTGTTTCTTACAATGGACTTTATTTGAAGGGCTATGTATAGCACAGCTGAAGTCTTTTTCTTTTGGACAGTTACAAATATAAGTGTACAGAAAGTCAAGTAAGAACTTACTGGGAAAATAACTTCTTAAATGCTTTCAAAACTGATATCCTTACAAAGCATATTGTTATCCTGACCTCTGCACAAATTAAAGTTTTCTCCCTTTCTTTCTCTCTTTCTTCCTTCCTTTATTTATTTGTTTGTTTGTTTGTTTTCTGAGCCTGAAACATGTTTACACAAGGTAGCTCTTCTTGGATCTGTAAATGAAGTGAATCCAAAGAACCCTTTTTTTTTTCCTTTTTTTTTTTTTTTTTAAATCACTACTCAGGAAACTCCCTGGAATATAATAAGCTGTATATTAGGTCTTGATAATTACAGACATCTGCAGTTAGTTTGTAAGAAGGCTGGGTGTTCGTTTTTCTTGGGTATTCCTGTGCATACCGGTGATAGCCACCTGTAAAAACCAGGAAGACTTGCATGGGAAGGCATAGAAAAGAGTATGAGGTACTTGGGTTTTATCCTATTCTTGAGTAGTAATTTCTTCTTTTTACAGATTAGTTTTATTGTTATCATATGCCATATTTAGCTCACTGATAAATTAATTCACTCTACCTTAGTTTTCCTGTATGATTTCTTTGTGAATCAAAGTGCAGTCTGGCACAAATAACAGTACAGTTCACTATATGTGTCTGTGTATTAAGCCGCCTCCAAAGGGACCTGTAACGACAGCTAAAATACATTGTTTATAGGTGAAACTAAAAGTGATTTGATTGATCTTTCTTTACAATACTGCAAAGGGATGCTTAGTGTGGTGAAAGAGTCTCAGCCTGTCTGGCAAATATCCTGCAACTTTAATTGTACTCAGACAGGAAAAAATACAAGGCATTTGCTGGAGCTAAGTGAACAATCCAAAGTGGACAATGTATTTAACACAGTAAGGTTAGGAGTCTGGGCTCCATCATGCCTTAAGAGCTCTACTCAGGACAGCTCCAAGAACAGACACAAAAGCAATATTAAGCAACCCTCACCAGTCCCTGCTTCAGCACTTACACAATCTTTGGCACAGCCTGTTTTTTTGCGCTGAACTTCAATGTGGGTGTGCTTTTTGCACAGGTAACATGATGGTGGTACAGATACAGGTGTGTGGCATTCGGGCTACCTGGGAAGTCTTCCAAAAGCCTCAGTAGACTGAATCTTGCCGCCTGTAGTTCTGTAGCATTGCAGTGAACTTCTCTATCCTCTTTTACTTGTGCAATACCTCTGAGTAAACAGCATTTTCTTTATACATATATCTAGTCTTCTGATTTACCTCACAGTTAGCTGTGTAGATTGATCTCAAATAGACCTTTTTTTAAATTGGTATTTATTAGCTGGCACTGTTTCCATTTTCGGTTTGGTGAGAGTAGAGGCACTCACAGAACAGATTCTCAAATGCATTTCAGAGTTATTTTCCTGTCATTTATGGTTCTAGTGCAATCCTCCCTGGAAATGAAGGAAAAAGAAGCACAAGCATTTTTTGTACTTATGTAACGTTTATGTCATTTTGTCTCACTGACACAAATCCAACAGCTGAACAGGTGCAAGGGAAAATAGAAACCTAAAATGAGGCAGGAGTCGGCCAGTCCTTGGGAAGAACCAGGTGTAGCTTGCTGTTATGCTACTGTTGTTTGACTTTCACTGTTACTAATCCACTTCAAGAGCAGAATTAAAGCCAAAAAAAGGATATGATGACCAATGACCAAGAGCATGTCCTTGAAAGTGTTGTGTACAGTATTGGTTTGCTTTCCCGTTCATCCACACTTCAAGAAGACAGAGGAGCCATGAAGACTGAAATTATTCAAAAGCAACTACTTAATTTTTGCTGCTTTTTATTTTGGCATTTCTATGTTGAAACTCCTTGACAGGAAAATACATGTTCTAAAAATCAGACTTCATACAAGTATCTCAGAAAGAGGGGCACCAGAGCTGCTGCTCACTTTTAAAGCTGAACTCTTGACCACCTCTGAAAGAGCAGTTAGTTCAGAGCCGGAGTTTAGTAAGATATTGGAAATCAGGCTGCTTTCTACTAGTTTCTCTGACATGAAGACGTTTCAGGTACTCACTAGTGAAATACTCTTGTTAAATAATAAAATTATACAGTTTGTCTGATCACATTTCCCTCTATATCCATAATACCCAGAGTACTTCCTTTTTTGCATTCAGAGGACAGATTTTTTTTTTCTTGAAGCTTATTTTTCTACTTTATTATAAATCACAAGGGATTAGGGAAGGTTCTGGTTGTCTGAAATACATATTTATAAAGGGCATATTAATTGCCATATATTACAGAGGAGGAGAGGGAAGGTAATGCTCTTCTGCAACATATATCATTTAAACTTTGTTGATAGGTGTATATACACAGAATATAAATAACAGAAAAATCTGCCCTGACATCAGGTATAAGTTGGATATAATATAGGGTGTTGTATGTAATTAATAATATTAATGTTTCAGAGTTAGAAAAGGTACAAAACAGAGGGGCCAAAGGGAGATGGGAAATATATTATCAAGAAAGATCAGCCAGAATTAGGCAATATTGATAACAGGAGACTCTCAAGAGATATGCTGAAGACAATATTGAAATGAAAGAAACAAAGAGAATGAATCACATCTATCTTGTTAAGATAGTCACTAATTTGAAGAGTCTGGGATCTAAAATAGCAAGGGGGTGACTCAGATATGATAAGTATTTCCGGCACATTTATTCAGTGTCATTGAAGTATTGAACAAATAGCTGAAGTCAAGAGCAGCAAGTCAGGGGTTTAAAAGGAGCTGGTTTGTTTTCTTTTTGTGAAGGATTTTTGAGATTATAACATTAGCTACATATTTGAAGCTAGAATGATAAGTTCTAGGGTGATTTGTATTTATTGGGGTTATAAGGGCAGGCCACAGTGGACCATATGGTATTTTTACAGAGCTGTTTCCATAACAAAAATGGCACAAAACTGTATTAACTTTTCACAGATTGATAGAGAAACAAACTGACTAAACAGACACGTTTGTTTATGGAAAGGTTTAAAAAGGACTTGGGGTGAGGGGAATCCCTGCATGTTTTCTAATCGAATGTGTATCTGTAGGGTTGAAGTTTTAATTTGGGTTTGTATTTCTATTCTCCTAAGAAGTAGCTGAGAAAAAATAAGCAGGTATGAAAAATAAAATTTATAATAAGGAGCAATAAGAAAGGAAAATAAAGAAAGAATGTGAAACAACCCAGAGAGACCCTTAGAGGAAAAAAAGGCGGAGGGGGGGTGGGGGAAGAAAATATAAAAAATTCTAGCATCCAAATAGTTTCTACAAGGCAGGATGGAAGCAAATTCACAGCTTCCTCCTCCTTGACAGACTGGGTCATGTCTTTAGTTAAGGATTCTTTTCCAGCTGTAACTGTCTGTCTTCTTCCTGCATACTGTAATTTGAATGGAATACTTCCAGCTTAATTCTCTGGATGGTGCATAAAGATATACATTTGCTTCTAAAGCTTAAACAAAATTTCAAAAAGTAGATACTATGATAAAATCAGATTGAGTGACTTAATGTAAGCAAACAGCAATTTGATTTGTTGAAAGCAATTTGATTGTTGATTTGTTGTTTGATTTGATTTGTTGGAAGCATTATATTTCTGTTATTACAACACAACATTTTGGGTCTGTAAACCACTGTTTACTAGAAGGTGGGAGAGTACAGCAGGGGAAAAGGTCATTTTTATCATCTTCTCCACTTTATGCTATTAGTCATGGTAACAGACAGGATACTGCATTACATGGAGCATGTGCTTGACCCAGAATGGCCAGTTTTATGATGTATGGTTTTGTGAAGTGATGAATTGTAGAATGAAAGATCCAGGGTGTTTATTTGTAATAACTGTTTTTTAAACATGCTTTTTCAGTTACTGTAATGATTCCTGTTCAGAAAATTGAACAAATTAAGAAAAGAAATGCAAAAAATTGGTTTTACATTAAAAAGGGCTAAGCTGAATTTCATAGTGGGAGTTAATGTTAAGTCCTGTCTGTATTACATAAAAGACTTGCTTAATTTTCACAACCTGAGGTTTGTTAACTAATATCATGTAAATTCAGAACTCAGACAAAGCAAACTTTTGTTTTTTTGTTAGCTCATTAAAGTGCATATGAGGGGATGGAGGGGGAACTCCTACAACTCATATATATTTTACTGTGTTTTAAACACATTTCTTAATATCATAGAATGATAGAATCATAGAATGTATTGAGTTGGAAGGGACCTTTAAAGATCATCTGGTCCAACCCCCCTGCAGTAAGCAGGGACATCGTCAACTGGATCAGGTTGCTCAGAGCCCCATCAAGCCTGACCTTGAATGTCTCCAGGGATGGGGCCTCCACCATCTCTCTGGGCAACCTGTTCCAGTGATCTACCACCCTCATGTTGAAGAAGTTTTTCCTAATATCCAACCTAAAGCTAATCTAATATGTGAGTATGTCCAAGCCAGCAAAGGTGAAAAGAAGTAATTGACACCAGCTATGGCATATTGACATTATTAGCCTTAAAATTTTGGGACCTGTATTATAAGACATATGTCAGAAAAAGAAAACAAATGGAAATCATAATATATTACAGGCATTTATCTGTGGCTGCATGGTGCCTTGGAAATAGATGACTGTGATGTATTGGCAAGCATTTCCCACCAAATAAGGATAACCCAAATTCAAAATGCCCACAGACCTTATCCATCCTTGTGACAGGTCTCAGATGGGCCTCATAGTCAGCAAGTACTATGTCCCCTTGATTGTCTCAGTGGCTCATTCCCTTTCTGTCTTCAGTACACCATCAAGCTCACCCTGGAGCTGTGCTTCACCACCAGCTCATGTCCTTAGGTGAAGTTAGACTCAAACACAGATGTGGGTCTTCCCTCAATAAAGAATATGGACATCAGTCTCCACATGCAATATAACAGGTGACTGCACCTTGAATGAGAGTAGATTATTTTTCTGGTCCACCTTTCCTGAGTATTATGATGGGTGCCTCTACATTATCCCAAGGGAATTCAAGCTACTTGAAACCCATCCCCAGTTTTGCCAGCTGTCCTTGGTTGTGTTAACTGTGTTTGTTATCTAGAGTTTTTGGTCACAGTTGTTAAAGACAAAGGCATAAGTTAAGTGTTTCTGTGGAATGGCTGTACTACAAGTCACAGGCAGGATAGTAAAGCATAAGACCAAAGGCCCTGTGACTAATTATGCTGCAGATATATGGTGCTGAGAGAGGAAAGAAGTCAATAAAATGCAGGGCCATGCTCTGAGCCTTTTCCAGTTATTACCAGTGGAGTGTAATAACAAGTGGCAACCAATGAGAATGCTCTATTTGTGCCTCAGGAGCTGAGATCAGCATAATCATAGCATAGTCATCACTGCCCATCAAAGACCAGCCTTAGGCAAGGCTTATGCAAGCTGCTCTGTGTATCTTTTTTGTCAGATTTTGCAATACATCTCAAAGTGCTTTGGATTAGGACCTCCAATCTAGGTTTCTCAGAGGGGTCTTTTGGCACCAACTTTCCATAAGAATAAATGAGTCCCCACTGATACTCCTAAATAGGCACATAAAAAATGTCCCTCTGTTGTAAACCTTCATGCATGTTGTGAAGTACCTGTGAAAACAGGATGGATAAAATTTAGACCAGACTCTAGGGGAGTAGATAGGCTTACTGCAGGTCAGCTTTGTACCTTAGATGTTGAACAAAACAGAGAATACCTATCTTCAGTAGCCCAGGCAATAGCCTTTACCTCCAGGATGGTCTGACCAGGTACACATTAGTTTCCAAAGGGCTTAAGCACCTAAAAAGCCTTGCCAATCTCAGACTAAATCTGTGCAAGCCTGTAGGGGAAGCACTTCGCTTTAAGGAAAAGCAGTCTTCTGATTAAGGCACTGAACTAATACTGAATACAAGTGTTTTCAGTTTCCAGATGAGACAGACTTTTGGTCCACCCTTAACAAACTGTTTATTCTCTCCGCACTTCGAATCCACATTATTAATTTTGGGAATAATGCATCCTTTCTCCCATCCATGGTCTCTGATTTTTAAATTGTCTGTAAAGTTTTTGAGTCAGGATTTAGCCCTTAACCAGATGCATTCATGTAATCCACTGAGATAGAGCAGAGCTTCTAGGCCATAGATATTGGTCCAAAACACCTTCATAGAAAGAGAAGGAAGCTGAACCCTTACACACACACTCCAATGCATCCACCTCCTGCTGTGACCCTTGTGTGCTGCTTTGCCTTGGCTTTGAGGAAAGTAAAGGGTGACCTCAGTAAGTAGTGTGTGGCATTAACACTGTCACTATCCCTATCCAGTCACCAAAGTGATTTTTAACATCTGACCAGCTCAATGGTTGTTCTAGTTTACATCAATAAAGGTTTGAACTCTTCCAGCCAGCAAAGCCTACTTCATCTAGGGATCTTGAAATGGCTTCAAGTTGTTCCAAGGGAGGTTTAGATTAGATATTAGGAAAAATTTCTTCACTGAAAGCGTTATCGGGCATTGGAATGGGCTGCCCAGTTTGAATCACCATCCCTGGAGGCATTTAAAAGACAGGTAAATGAGGTGCTCAGAGGCATGGTTTAGTAGTGGACAGGTAAGTTATGGTTGGACTCGATGATCTTAAAGGACTTTTCCAACTAAAAAAATATTAGAAAAAAAAAATCCCCACTCTTCTCATGGAGGGGAACCAGGGCTGCCCTCAGACAATGCAGCATCTGGCATGGGCCAGCCCAGCTTTGGATCAGGGCTACGCATTTTCAAGAGGAGACATCTCCAGGCTTGCTTTTTTAGCACAGGGCACCTCGTTGACTTGGCAAGCAGATTGCTGATTCTTCCTGTGCTGGTGTGACTGAAACCAGGCTGCAGGCTGGGTGACCACAAGGCAGAGCAAATTCCTGTGCCCATGAATAACCAGAAGGCAAACTGCGGAGAGGGAGGGGGGCTGAGGGAAGAGCAGGCTTTCTGGGCAGCAGAAATTTGTCCAAAATCCCTTCATAGCCACAAGAGGAACAGCCCTGCCCCCACTCCACCTCCTAATAATTTGATGTCTGTGTTTGTTGGCAGCTAGGAGGCTTTTTTTTTTTTACCTTTGCAAGAAAAGGAAGGTAGGATTTTAGCAGAATCCTATTGCAAAGCATGTATTTCTTCTTTTTCTTTCCTTCTCCCGCCACCCCCAACAAGTCCCTGTGGTCAACATTGTAATAAACAGCAGGAAAGGCCCAATTTTCTGCACCTGTGGCCTTGTTTGTCTATATATTTCTATAGGTGAATGGGCACTGGGGAGGCAGAAAGGAAGTGAATTCAATGGATTGGTTTAAAAAACTCAGCATGCTAATCAGCAGGCACTCAGGTGAAATAGCTTTAAAACCTTGTTAAAATAGACCCAGAGTGAAACAGGGTGTGTAGCTACAGTGCATGCAGCTTGGGGTTTTTTGGATATAAAAACATGGCATTGTTAAAAATCAGCCACTAGTCAAGTAGCTTGTTATTCAGGACACAAACCCCTGCACCTGAAATCTCTTACACAGAGCAGAAGAATGATTTTGCTTTTAATCTCTTTTTTCATCCCATGAAAGTTTAGTGCTGACAAAGCTACTAGACTGGCAGCCAGAGAAAATGAAGCACTTTAATTTTTATTTTTTTTTTTTTCGGAAATAGGACTGGCTCGGGCACTGTGAGCTTCCCCACCTGCTCTGCTCCCCAGGAAGGCTGCATGGGAAGTACCCAGCACCTGGCCTCGATGGTGAGACAGCCAGCAAGAGCACAGTGTTAGTTCCAGTGGTACTAGTGGTGTCAGTGATACTAGCCAAACCAGCAGGTTCAAAAACTTCCAAGCAGACTACTTAAAAATCTACCAGAAGGAAGTAAATGTTGTGTGATTACAACCTAGGCTGGACCCCAAGTGGTGTCAGTGGATTGCAAAGGAGGTGTAGGCACAGAAGTCTACAAGGGCTGTTTGCTCACTGCCTGGTGGATGTAAGGCAGAAGGCAGGTGGGCATTGCCTTTTCTCCCTACCTCAAAGTCATGGGAATTTGGGAACCTGGATTAGCCTAGCAGACCATCTGCCCTCCTAACCCCCACTTGACCTGAGTCATCTATCTCTCTGAGGGCAGATGTAAAAGAATAAAAACATTTTCTAGGGCAGTGTAGCTCCAAGTTCCCTAACCATGCAATACACATTTTTGTTTTCAAACAAGATAATGCTTTATGTGTAAGGATTCATATGCCAAGAGGTGCACAAATTCTCTCACATTTGGAGTGATTTATTTTTGTAGTCTTCTTGAGAAGCCTAAGAGGAGTGATTTGTAAAGCCCAAATATTGTAAGAATTGGTCCTGTCCTGGTATTTCTGTTCCCAAAGGGTGGATGTACTGTGGAAAGACCAGATTTCAGGTTGTTGTGGCTCCCTGAAGGTTTCAAAAAAGCCAGTTAAAAAAGGTAAACACAAATGCAAAAGCCAAACTGTTTGCCTTTATTTGGGTTTACCACTAGGTTATTTCTGGCTCTGTTGCATATTCACGTCCCTGCTGAAAAGCTGTAGTATCCGCCTATCTGAATCCAAGCTCACTTGCCCTCTGCACTGCTTCAGAGGAGCAAATTCAGCCTCTGAAGCACTTGCGGAGTTTAAATTTATTTGCAGCATGAAAATTTAAGCCTGAAATAGAAAAAGGCCTCACTGAATTTTTTCCCTGATGCTACTCTCCTGAGGTCAAGTGGAGCTGCAGCAAGGATGTATATTGTCTATATCCTTATTTTCCCAAGGGTGTGGGAGTGTGGGGAGGGAAGCTTTGCTATTGAACCACTCCTTTCAAAGTATACCAAGGCTTTAGACAAGATACCATTGGTGGAGGAGAAAAAAATTAAAATGGAGAAACAAACAGCACCTCATTAAAAAATGATCAGGTCAAAGCTCAATATAAAGTATTGACAAGAGTCCCAAACAAGTGTTTAGATTAGATTCAAGGAGATGAGGACAAGTATGAGGTAGTTACATGAACAGTTTGTTTGCTTTTTGACTAAAATGCCATTTAACGCACAGTCTGATGTCTCTTCAAAATTAGCCTGGATAGTTTGGCTGAACACATGCGTTCACAGTCATATATGTGTACTTAATCTCAAATACAAATACTCAACCATGGATATGTTTGTTCAACCCTTTGTTGACTCTGTGACCAATTTTGAAACCTAAACAGAGGTTAACAGCACTGTAAATAACTGAGAGGCAGCTGTTTATTTACTCACGATTATTTGTCAAGTATTTTTATAAAAACAGAAGCATAGGATTAGCTTTGAATTTCTTCCTTGATACCAGAGATACCACTCACCTGAGTTGGTGTGCAGCAGGAACTATCCTGTCTGTTCTAACTGGTTATTCAAACATTCTCCTCAGATTGAGAAGCACCTGTGTCCTGACTAAGACTTTTTCCCAGACTTATCATGTACCCTTGGACAAATTGCTTCATCTATAGACGAAGCAATGGTCAGTTGGTCAACACCTCAGTTTGCCCTTCTGTAGATTGAAGATGACTCTTAGTTACGAGCCAGACGTGGGTACTGGCTTTAAACTTGCAAAACACATGACTATGTACATACTAATAGTTTTGGCGTGTGTGATTAGACTGAGTAGGTCAGAGTCATTCAGTTCATCAGCAAAAATAAGATGAAAAACAATCAACCAGCTAGCAGAGATCCCTATTCAGAGATTGTCCTCTCTGTTTAACAAGGATAGACCGCCATTAATTCTGAAGTGGACCAAAAAGAAGCCTATGTGGCATTTTTCCCCATACCATCTGACTGTTTGCTCTCACTCATCAAAGTAGACAAATCTTCACCCCATGCTTATCCCACACTTCTCTCTAGCACAGTCAGCTCCAACAGCACAGAACACCTGTATTATCTCTAGTACTTCAGCAACAGCCAACAATAACAGTAAGCAGCTGGATGTCAGAAAAAACAAAATCTATCATGGTATGACACACTGCACTGCCTTTGCAGCAATAAAATTACTGGAGAGTCAGCAGAAACTGCATCCAGAGGTGGTTAGATCTCCTGTGGAGGATGCTTGAGATTTTTGAATTGCAGCATTTTATTGTTATTTATGACGTTGGTTGTTAATTAATAATTCTACTGGTAAATTCGGTTTACAGCACATGGTGTGACTGTTATGTCACTGTGTTCCTATAGCATTCTTAACAAGCCTCTCACCATGCTTTGCAGGCATTAACTGTTTAAGTCTATGCATTAGTTAAGGGAAGCTGTAGGGACCACTTCACTCACTGCTGATAAGTAGCTGCCAGTGAAGTGACTCTACGTAGCTGTTTGGCAGCGCGTAGTAACACTAATCAATATCTGAAGACAAGACATTGGTGTATTTCTTCCACCTGCTGAAATGAGAAAGTGCTGCTCTTTAGCCTGGAATTATTATACACATTCATTGATATGGGGGATTTTTTTTATCATCATGCTTAGAAAGAGTTGTGTTTATCTTAAAAAAAAAACACAAACCCAACACAAGGAAGATTAAAGCTAACTTCAGCTTTGTAAGTCAGGATTTTTAAAGCCATCTCCAGTCCTTATAGCAGCTAATTTCAAGTTTGTAGTTTAAGGCTGTTGGCCCAACATTAAATAAGTTGGTCTGGAAGAAAATTACAGTGAGCTTGCTCCCATCAAAATTATTTTGTATTTCTTCATTCGTGTAAATAGAATCTAATAGAACTAAAATTCTGATCTAGCTTCAAAGTCTCACTAGGCTTAAAGACACCCTCATGCCAAGGTTTCATTTCACGAATTAAAAGCTTTATAATAATATAGTTTCATGGTAGACTGTTACTTGTTTTGTGGGGTTCTGGGGGTTGGGTTTGGGTTTTTTTTTTCAATGCTATTTTAGGTTTCTGAAAAAATTAGGGAAGAAGAGGAGCTATTTAATGTGATGAATACCATATTGATACTGCAGTGTCATTAGACATTAGCTGAAAAGAGCCTATATCAAGAAATTAGAGTGCTAAAAATAATTACTTCGGTAGGTGGCACTATTCCCTCTGTGTCACATCTAAGTCAATACCCTTACATGATCCTCTGGGGCTAAAGAGCTGTAAAGTGAAGAACCCTGCGGGCTGTGATTACTGAAGACCATTCGTCTTCCCTCCCAGCAGAAGTAGCTGCTGATTCTGACCGTCTGATCACAAGTCCAAAATGCAGCCTACCTTTCCTCTTTTTAAATGGATGAGGTGTTTTCGCTTGGTAGGTTGGGTTTGGGGGAGAGGCGAGGGAAAGTCCTGAGATTATGCCCTCAAAATATCCTGTATTTATGTGGTGCTATTTTAATAGCTGCTCTGTTCCAGCCTAGAAAGGCTGCAAAAATGGTAGGCCAAGTATCTCCCTAATATACAGACTAGGTAATTCTTCATCTCTAGCTTGCGAACGGCATTGTTTAACTTAGTGCAGTGGTAATTACAATTATTTAAAAGCAAGTTCAGGACAGGCTCATTCTTACTGTGAAACAAATCATATTCTGTTAGAAATATACAGTCTGGTAGTCGCAAAGCTCTACGACAGTGCATAAATACCTGCTCTGCATTCCCAAAATACATTCATATGCAATTGCAGTTTAGTCACTTCTCATAGCTGTTAGGCAATACAAATTAATATATACTTGTAGCAACTATTTACATGTGGGTTCACTTCACACTGTCATGTAACATTGGATTAGATTTTCAGGCTAGCTATAGAAGTACTTTTTTTCTTAAATAAGGTACTTATTTTGCTTGGCTCTCTCTTTCTTTGGTGATAACAAGCGAGCCCAATTGTAGGGCAACATTTGTAGAGAATTTCCATGTTCACTGAGCATATTTAAAAGGAGAATCCTCAAATTCAGATCTCTATATAACATGGCTGCAGTTCTAAAGTATCTTTGTGGCATCCAGCGGCAACTGTGCCAGCCACAAACAGCACTTGGACCAGATATGTTGTGTTTCCTATAAAGCAATTAAAGAAGGAGGATATTGTTTAGGAAGTGGCTAGAGAGTTTCTTGGTCAGGGAATTCCCAGCTAAAGAGATCCAGCCTGGTTTTAAACCTGGCCAGATCCTGGCCTTGAATCTAGTTCGATAGACTTTAACTGAAATCCCTTTTGCTTTTCATTCCGTGTCATTCATCTGGAATGCAAGTTTAATGCTAACTTTGTATCTTGGGGCAGCATCAGAAGGCAGTAGTTAGGAGTCAACAGCATCAAAGCAAATTTTCCATAAATCCCATCTCCCTTTGCCAAGCACTGTTAGGGCTGTCTTCTGTCCTTAATATTCTGCCCATGAACATTCTTGGGTATTCACCACATCAGGCTAAGAATAGTTCAACGGTTTAAGGGCCTAAGCTTACACACAGAGCCTGTATGAGTATAGGATTGCTGGACTGGATCACTGTTAAACCATTCTAGCAGTCCATGTTTATCAATAATAAGGTAATAAAACAACACTATCTGATTTAAGCTTTCATACCTTAGCAAAATATTAGTTATTTGTCAAGCTGAGGCTTGGTTCCTATGAACAAGGAAACAACGGTTTGTGTAATTACCAGCTGTCTGTTAGGCTTGGTAATGATACTTAACCATAAGTAAAATATTTGTGTGTTTTCTTAATCTAGTTTATCCATGTTCAGACAATGAATGAGCATACGGTACAATACAATATTAAAAAAAAATCAATAAAACCATAAATTAATTCAGCAAAAAGCTCCAAATCTCTAAAGGGAAGTTGGAAATTCATTTATAAGTCCAAGCCTCTAGTAACACATTCATGTTTCTTTTAAGATACTAAACCAGTCTTTAGTATTTTTCTGCCAGATGTTTGGATTGATGACAGGAAGCACTTGTACAATTGATGTCTGCCTGCACTATCACCAGAGCTGTCCTTTCATTGCCACCAGGTAGCTGCAGCCTCATTTTCCAGTAGAAGACAGATCATTTGCAATATTCTAATAGTGATGGTGACACCGAAACGTTTTTTCCTTTCTCCTTTGCTACTCAAGTATTGTGAAGCCTAACTTAGTTCAAAAGCATGAGGTTTAAAAATGAATACACTTATAGGAGGCTGGATAAGGGAAAAGGAGAGAGGAATTACTCTGCTTTTTACAAAATCTTCTGGTGTTGAAGTGTGCCGAGTTCATGTTGGAAACATTCCTCAGCACTCATAAGAGTTTTCTCTTATGTTTATTTCAAGAAAAAACAGATTGTTGTACTGACACCATGGCTCAGGAGCAGAGATGTTGAAAATTGCAAATGTTTGTAACACTGCAGCCTATTTAACTATGTTTTCCTAGAGAAGTACCATTTTCATAGCTAAGTATTGACATAAGTATCTAAGTACCACAGAACAGTGGTTTTCAACTTGTGATCTGTGGCTCCATAGATGACTTGTAAGGTGGCCACAGAAGCTAGTGGTGAATACTAAGTATGTAGTCAGGAAGCTTAAATTCTTTACACAGAAGCCCACACTCATACAAAATTTTTTTTTTTTTAAAGTGATCCATGTATTGGCCAAGTCTGAAAATATTTGTCAAAAGACAGACATGGAAACAGAAGAGAATGGAGGCGCATTCTAGCAGTTTGCAAGAGATTTAGTGGTGAAGAGACCGTGGGTATGTCTCTAGGCAGATTGACATACAACTCAAGTGGCTCTAAATGAGAAAGCCCAAAAACGGGATGCTTTCTAAGGAACAGCCACATGGTGATTTGCATGGGCTTATTGGTGCTGCTAAAAAAGACGGTGCCTTGGACAGGGATTTGCTGTAGCTAAATTGCTTCTGGTACAAATGGAAATTAATTTCAGGCTTTCTGTGTAGAGTTCCCTCCAAGAGGAAGCTGAAATAAACTGTTAATCTGTACAGAGTCCAGATGAGGTAATTGTAAGGAAAGAAAGGGCACATGAGGGTGAAAGGACTTAGCAGGACTTCTACCACAGGTAAGAAGCAGAGTGAGAAGCAGGAAGTGAGGCAAAATAAAATAATGAATTGAAATGTAGCAGTGGACATCATCTGACCAGTTCCTCCCACTCCAAAGCTGTACTTTAATTTACATGTTAAGCTGACTTGTTACATCAAATGGCTCCAGAAAAGGAGAAAAGATATTTTCCTCAGCATTACATACTAAAGCTTACTTTAGAAAAAAAAGCCTTAATATAAACTTATTGAACTCGTTTAATGATATATTATTAGTACATTATTCCTACTATGTCATGAAAGGAAAAAAAATAAGAAAAATCAAAACCCAGTTGGTAAAAAATTACCTCCTAAAAAAAGAAAGATTTTAAAAATTGTAGTATCTTCTTATTTTCGTTGAATTCAGCACATTTTAAAGTTTTTATATGGGTGAAAATAGAGCTTTTCATATGACAAGTGGTCCAGCTAAGTTTTTCCAGCAGAGTATGCTGCTCATTATACAGTATTTCCACAGTGAAGAAGCTTCCAGTTCCTTTCCCAGTTTGTAGAGGAAAGCAGGGAGTGCTCTCTGTATCTGTCCCCAACAGAGCTCAAGCTGGGTTAGTAAGAGGCACCTGCTGCAGGCAGTTCTGCCTGTATGTAACATTAGTGTCTCCCCTGACTTCTTTCCTCATTGAAATCAAGGCAAATTAGGCATCCAAGTGCTTCAAGTTATGCAGGATTAATCAGGGTTGGGATGCTTTCATAGTCCTTGGACTGCCACCCTCAACATGTGCACGTGGGAGGCTTACAGTGACATGAAATAGTCCCGCAATGCTCCCATGGACTAACATTTGGTCCATCAAGCAGTGCTAAGGTAGTCAACAATCTCATTTCTTCACAGCCTCATTTCCAGGTAGATCCTATGGAGCAGGATTTAGCCTAGAAGAAGCACAGCAAGACTGCTGGGGTCCATATATCAGGGAGGAGGGCAGGTGTCCCCTGGACAACTGTCTTGCGTTGAGCGCGTAGATACTGTGATGAGTTAAGTGAAACCCCATGGCTGTACATTGCTCTAGTCTCAAGCAGTCAGATAATGCCAGGAAAAAAGCTAATGTAGACAGCCCAGAGCGTCTGAATGCTTCTCTTTCTCTACCAGATGCTCGAGACCGCAGAGATTGTGTTTGATCTGACAAAACCAGACACAGCTCATTCTGATGCCCACTTACAGCCGGTGGGACAGTGTCCTCACAGGGACTGTCCCAGCAGGATGAGGCCATGCCACAGGGCTCTGTCAGGAGCAGAAGGAGTCACCTCATGCTGGGCGGCTTCCACAGTTGCTCTGAAGGGAGTGACCCGAAACGATCTCGGAGGACTCTGCTGGTTCTCTACCCTGAGGGCAGCCATACCAACAGTACTGAAAGATCAAACGCAAGGAGAAACTGATCTGCCCCCTTTCTGTGTTCTTCTGTGCATCAAAGCTCACCATTTCTGCTGAAGCTGAGTAGGTGAGTGGAGTGGGACTCAGGAATTTCAGCAGAAATTAGGTACTGTCACAGCCGTCCTGCCTGTGTGTCTGTGTGCATATTTAAAAACAAAAAAGGGGGAAAAAAATATTTGAGATGCTCTCACAGGAGCATTGGTCTCCACTACTGTTTTTCCTGAGAAGAGGCTGTTGTATCACAGGTTCCTTACGGGTTAAAGGAAATGCTACTTAAAGACAGAGAGCTTGTTTCCAGGCTTTTGGAGCCAAATGGCTCTACATAGAGAAAACATTGTGTATTTCTCTATTTATCATGATGAGATTGAAATGTAGAGAGCTTGCATGAGGCCTGCTGGAAGTCTCTAAAAGAAGGTCAGCTAGGAGCTCACTGTAGCTAGGCAGCTGACCTGAAGGCCAAGGCTTATGGTGCTCAGCTGGTTCATCACTAGGAAGGATCTGGCCGTGTTCTTACATATAATACCTTCCCACGCATGGAGTCAGGCTGCACAGTTGGAAGACCAGGCTCCAGAGAAGTACCAAGAAATGTGTAGTGGCTGCTTGGTGGCACCATCATCCTCCCCATGCTCTGGTCTGGGGGTCTTTGTGGCTATTTTCATCGTTTTCATCCTCATCTCAGGTTGTCTGGTGTGCAAAAGTGTTTCTTCCAGTCTCATCATAAATTTCTTGCAGTCCCTCTCCTTCTCCTGCCTTTCACTCTGTGGCATCCCCTGCCAAAGGGAGACATAGGTGAGGTGGGTTTGTGGCAGGACAGGGCAATGTTTGTGAGAGATGACAGTTTCTGTGATAGGCACTGCAAGAGGGGTGCCCCAATGGGGAGCTGTTTACAACATGATACCTCAGCAGCTGCTTCAGTCACAGCCATGAGCTGTCAGTACTTACAGTTTTATGACACTTTCATCACCATCTGTCACTCCTTTAATGGCATGGTGTGTGCGTCTTGCCACCTTCCTCTGCCACCCCCATGCTCCCCCGCCACACGTGCACACACATACACACACACACACACACGTTGAGAAGCTTAGCCATATGGTGCTGAGTAAGCCACACTACATGTCCTCGTCTTCTGTGTCCATCTTGAGGGACTGCAGGGGACAGTAGCTAGATAGGGTGGCCCAGGTAGCCCAGAGTTATGGCATAAGAGTAGAAACAGAATGTTATCATACTAACATGAGAGCTGTGGTCCATCCTTGGTTCCATCTTTGTGGATGTGTCTGTCATCCTAATGTGGGCTGTTGGGTGGTGGTGGTGGATGTTTGGCCTAGTATTCCTCAAGGAAAAGTAACTTAAAGGTTACTCGTTTATACTTTATGCTAAACTGAAAAAGAATAAAACACATGCACACACATTTTTAAATAAAAGTATTTGTTTATGTATACATAGACACACCCCAAAGCTTAATATCACGCAATTGCCAAGGAACATATGTTATTTCAGCTTGACACATTTAAATTGCAAAATCCAGGATGTTCTTTTCATTCGTGAAAACAAGAGAAAACTCCAAGTGAGCTGTAGCAATCGCAGTCCCCGCGGCTGTCTTCCATTGCTAATCTGTGTCTGTGCTGCGAGCACACGTGGTTTGAAATCAAAGCCTTCTCGAGCCTCGGAGAAGCACCCTCAGAAAGTAACAAGATCTGGTTTGCCATACCTTAACTTTCAGCTTATGGAGTTTTTAATGCCTGTAAGCTTAATGCTGTGCATTATACTGTTATCTGTGTTACCTGGGGGGTTTTGAGGGAGAGTTTGTGGCTGAGAGTAAACTTCACTGTAGCAATTTTTTTCCCCTCTTATGTGTTCCTCTGATTGGTCATTTGATTATAGTGAATCCCCAAAGGCTCATGGATTAAAAACAAAGGCTGGTTTGTAAGTGAACTTGCTGTTGATGGATTAGGGCAGTGTGCCGGCTGTAACCAGATCCACAATACAAGTTCATTCATTTGGAGAGCAGCTCTCGACTCGCATTACACTCTCTCTGACTCGGCTCTTTACCATCCAGCCAGTGAAACTTTACACCTCTACGATTTTATCACAGCCTCGGTTCACCAACAATGTGTGTCATGCTGTGAAAAATAGAACTATAAATCAAAGTCCTACATATGGTGGAGTGGTAACCTTTCCAAAGACCCTGTTTTGGAGGCCATTGCTAAACAGATTTGTTTGTGTGTGAGTGTGTGTGTGTGTGTGTGTGTGTGTGATGCATATACACATATGACAATCAAAGGCTACCACAACAGAGCACTCTTATTTTCTAAGCTGACATTTCACAGTATGAGCCAAAAAAGTTCATTTTGAAACACAATGCAATGTGTATGATATTAATATCAATAGAAGGCTATTAGATTTTCACTCTAAAGCCAAATACATTCAAGGATGATACATTTTTATATCATTAGTTGGGAGGCAAAGCAAAGCACACCCACATTTCTGTGATATGCAGAATGGAACTTTCACCCCTGATTTTTTTTTAATCTCCCTCGCTCTTTTTGGCTCACGTGCCACTCTGAGCATTCCCAATCCTTGGAGAGTGCAATCTTTAAGAGCTGTCATTACACTTCTCAAGTTTGACAGAAGATAAGAAAGAGAACAACTGGTTTTAATCATGACAGATTCCAAGTCCTGGAAATCTTTCCAGAAGTTACTCCCAAGAGCTGATGTTTCTGAAACCTCTTCTCCTTTCGACGCATGTGTGTGTATTCGCATAATCCAGAGTTCCTCACCTCCGGATCTTTTTGCTTGCCAAACGCTGTCCCTAGTAGACAGAAAGACTAAACCACGATGTACTTTTGCAAATTATGCACGATCAAGTATTTCTGTGATGGAAGAGAGCCAGGACTAGGAATGCAATAGCCCAGCAATGTGAAGTCCCAAAGAAAAAAAAAAGTAGTCGAGCCAAGACTGTGCTGTGCAAACAGAGTTCTGCCTGAGGAAGAAACCCCCTCCAAGGCCCATTTCTAGTCAGTGATCCTGCTGATGATTTATGCAAGTCTCATCTGCTTCCCTTGCCTAGAGTTGGGTAGTGTCAGAAATCTTACAGGTAGCTTTTCCTGGATTTCCTTCTAGGAGCTAAATCTATCCTTTGCATATTTCAAAGGGAAAACCAAGGTACAGAAAGATTAGTTGACTTAGAAAACCAGAAATCCACTGTGGCAGAATGGGTTGCGAAACCAGCTTTGTACAAATTTCACTTTGCTCTGCTGCAAGAGCTTGACTCTGCCATGAGACTAAAGTACACTGTGATACTTACTCTTCTCCTGAGGAGGTGATTTTCACCAGCTATGGGTTTAGCCATGCAAGAAGAAATAGCAAAATTCAGGGAAGCACTTATGTTCTGCTTAACTGCTACTTCTTGGCTTTCCCCAGTGCTGCCCCAGTTGCGTCTTCTGTTATGCATCAGTCCTGTCTTGGACAAAACATGACAGACCATGCACTACCTGCACAGCTATCACATGGCCTTAGCTATTATTAAGGCTTTTTCAATTTAATTCTCTGAATCTTTACAGAATGTTCTTCCTCATTCCTTTTTAAGTTTCTAACAGACATAGAAATGAGACACAAACAAGGTCTATTTTAGTGAAAAAACAGCTTCTCCATGTTTTTTGACTTTTCTTTACAAGAACAGATTACTTTGTATTAACTGTTGTAGATGTTTGTCAAAATTCTGTGGAAAAGCCTTTTTCTGTTGTTTTTTTTAATCCACAGATTTGACAGTTCAGAGGTTGGCTGTTGGAAAATGGATTTGACTTTTTAATTAAAAAGCTAGGATTTTCTTTTTTTCATTTTGATCATTAGTTTTTCACATAAAAATAATTTCTTGCCTTGTTGCAAGCCCTGCTGATAATTTTTTTTAACAGATAAAGTTATGCTAGGACAGCAGTATGAACCAGAGTTTCTTGTGCTGCCTCATGGCTGGATTTGGCTGGTATTAAAGGTTCACTTGTGTTTTCACCATAGGAAAAAAAAGACCTAGTGGAGTAAAGACATAGAGAGTGAAATACGTTCCTTTTATCTGCCTTGGTAGTACAACTGTGGAACAGTTTTATGGAGGAGAGAGAGAAATCTCCCTTCTCTGTGTTTTGAGCTTAGTTTTAGGTTACTCAAATTAAACTACGCTTTATTACTTGGCTTAGAATTTTTTATTAGTAACTTCAAGCATTCACAATGGAGCCAGTTTTAACATTACAAAAATCTGCAATATTTGGGCTTGTCTCTGCTAAGAAATTAACTGAAAACATGGGTCATATTATAAGAAGAAAAACAAGGGGAAGAGAGAAAGCATAGTGCATGCTAGGAGTATTTGAAAACAAATGGACAAACCTTCAAGCATCAATGCCTTTTAGTTGTCAGATTAAGGCTGTGAAGCAGCAAAGGTCTAGAGAAGCCTATTTGAAATGAATTATTAAGTAGTTGCAGCCTCACTTGAGTTCCTATTGGACCCGAGTTTGCAGGACGGAATGAAAACCACCTTCACAGCTGGTATTCTTGTTCTCATTTCCAGCAGTGGGGTTCAACAGTTAAATGACTGCAAACCAAACCAAAAGTCACTGAAATCAGGGGCAAACTTTCCTGAGGTTTTGGTGGCTGCTGGACATTGTAATTTCCAGAGATGGTATGGATTAGACTGTGGACAAATTCTACCTATATCTCTTCACTCCCTGTTCTGCGGATGAGTAGAGGCAAGCTGTCAATGAAGTGTCTCTCACCAGAGCCACATACATTGCTGCAATAGAGAGAGACACACTGGTGACAAGCACTACCTGAGCTGGTCAGCGCCTTTTGATAGTTGTGCTGTCATGGTGATGCCTACTAGTATGCTTTACAGTACAAGACATAGGACCAGTGCTTCCTCAGACCAAACTGAAAACAGAGCTTAGAAGACAGAGATAATTTTAGGTTTAAAATAGTTGTATTTTCTGTAATGTAAGTCCTATATTTGAAAGGGCTTAGAGTTAGTGATAGATGAGCTGGTGTGGGTAAGTGCACAGCTGCCAGCTGCTTTAGATAAAACACTGCATGAAATCGTCCCATTTATATAACTCTTGTTTACAGACTTGGAGCACTAGGATAATTGTGGTTTTATAAGAAATCACACGGCCAACATATTGGGCATGCCTATGTTTATGAGAATTCTGCTGATGAGAGGAAACTGAGCCATTTTAAATAACTGTACCTGGCATCGAGCTCTTTGGAATTAGGTATCAAGAATGTTTATGAAATATGTATTTCATGTGCCCTTCAAAACCTTGTGATTCCCAGGAAAACTGATTTAGATTTGTCACTGTTTTCAACGCTGCCTAGTGAATACACAACAGTTTAGCTCCTCGTAGTACTTGAAGATTATCTCATTCTGTTTATCTTTCTTTTGTTTGTTAATTTTTGAGCATTAATTTGCTCCAGAGATCATTTTTCTGTTCCTTCCATGAGTTCTATCACAGATCTGTAATTAAAGTTATTGTTATTCATTTATTGCCTAGATCCAGATAATTACCGGTTGACTCTAACATCCATTGTAATGCATCTTTAACATGTGGCTTTCGCTAAAGCAGTTTGAGAGGCCTTTTTTTCCTGTGTTTATAATTGTATTAGCTCTGCTTTTTGCAGAAATGAGGCAGCCTGTCAGACTTTAAAAAAAATCTTCTGTTAAGTGGGTACATCTACTCTTTATTTCTTCCATTTACAGCTGCATGAAGTCAGACTTCGCAACATATTTGAGTTTGGAAACTCTTTCATTATTCAAACTATATGAGATTAGTTTTGATGTCTCTACCTTATAAAACTTTTGCCTCGATTTCACTGGAGCCAGGATTTCATCAGGATCCTGATGCTTGGTCCAGTTCCTGTGAATGTACTGGGTAGGTGGGGAACATAGAAAACCACTGGCCCATCTGCAAAATTGATCATGCATCTTTTTTAGATCCTGTTTAGACTCCAACAATGATGGCTGAGCTGCCCTTTCCTTCTGAATGAAGGAAAATAAAGAAGTGCTGAGCCAAAATCTCTCTCCAAATATGACTTTGCTTAGATACCTAAAGAAAACCTGAAGTGATTCCAGTTACTGCTCCATTCAGAAATCCTGAAGTCTTATGTATTTTATCCAGTCCATGGCTCCCTACAACCAATATTACCATGTTGTATATCATGCAGCATTAGGAGTGGTCTTCAGGTTGCTTCTGTATCTTAGAAGGTAATGATCTGCACCTCTGGAGTCTCTTTTTGCTCTGACTCCAGATTTCTGAAGCCAAATGGTGTGCAGTTGAGCAACAATAGAGATTTCATACATAATCACGGAGGAGAGACTGGAGTGAACTGAAAGTGTTACTTCTGTTAGTCCCTGCCATCTCTATATTTCTGTACTATACTTTTCCCTGTCCTGAATACCTAGGTATGATATCTAACAGCAGCTTTGAGTTTGTGCTTACCCATACTCCCCCTTTTAGAACGGGAGTGCAACTCAGCTGATTCTGCTGATGAGCTGACATTTTTAAATATATGTAATGTATATATATGAAAATTCATCCAGTTATGTAGTTATATAGGTATATATATATTACTAGTACCTTCCAGAACAAACAATTAGCTACAACTCAACATTAAGTCTTTTCCAAACACCTAGCTCTTGATATTACACATTCTAAACAAACTTTCACATTTAAAAAAATCCAGATCTTGGAAAATGAACAGTTAAGAGGTCCAGTGAGTTTCTGCATTGCCAGGCAAGCCTGTGTTACTTGCCATAATTTTTCTTCAGGCTGCTGCTGCTATGCAATGCCCAAATGTTATTTATAAATGTACACGCACACAAGTACCTACAATGATGAAATGAAGAGCCATAATATTTTTCATTCTGTTATTAAAAAAAAAAAGCATATGTGGAATTTGGTTGCCACAGGAACATAGATTTGTAATACTATTTAAGATGCCCTAGGACACCTCAGCTGTCCCTTAGCCACTTTTCCAGAAGGACACAGGTCTTCCATACAACCTCTGTCATGTCTGCCAGGGTAAGAGATCTTAGATACCAATGGAGTCTAGAATGTCTATGGACAGATATTTTTAAGCACCTTTATCACAGTATTTACCTAGGAAAAGAAAAATTATTTTGTTTCTAGCAGGTGAAAATTCTACGGGTATTTTGATGGGACATACTAATTGCCATATACAAAGAAGCCTTGAAAAATAGCTCAGTGGAGTGTAACAGATCTATGAGATCAAGCTTTCATCATCCTATTAGCAGTTTTCTAACAGCTCTGGTATCAGAATGTTCCCAGTCTGTACCAATTCGTACTCCACCCCACTCACCACATGCATAAATATTTTTTGAAAGTCCCAAGCTACCCAACCTTCCCCTGCAGAAAGAGAGATGATGGTTGTAAACAGATAAGGTTCCCTAACTCAAGGGGTAAAACACTGGGAGAATCTGTTAGTTTGCAATAGTCTTATTCTTACATACAAAGACATTTGCAAGATTAATTTTATCACTAGGAAGTGTAATGAGAAAAATTACTGCAAGTTTTCACTTCTAAAAATACTTTAAAGTTAATAAGGAAATATTTAAAGTAGGAAAGTATATAGAATGCTGCACTGGTTCTGGCTGGGATAGATTTAGTTTTCTTCATAGTAACTAGTGTGGAACCATGTTTTGAATTTGTGCTGGAAACAGTGCTGATAATACAGGGATGTTTTAGTTATTGCTGAGCAAGGCTCATACAGAGTCAAGACCTTTTCTGCTTCTCACACCACTCCACCAGCAAGTAGTCTGAGGATGCACAAGAAGCTGGGAGAGGACGCAGCAAGGACAGCTGACCCCAACTGACCAAAGGGGTGTTCCATGCCATATGACATCATGCTCAGCGTATAAAGCTGGGGGAAGAAGAAGGAAGAAGGAAGGTTCATAGTTATGGCATTTGTCTTCTGAAGTAGCTGCTATGCGTGACGGAGCCTGGCTTTCTTGGAGATGACTGAACACCTGCCGGCCAATGGGAAATAGTGAATTAATTTCTTGTTCTTCTTCACTTGTGCATGTGGCTTTTGCTTTACCTCTTCATCTGTCTTTATCTCAACCCATGAGTTTTCTCACTTTTCTGATTCTCTCCCCCATCCCACCGGGGGTGAGTGAGTGAGTGGCTGTGTGGTGCGTAGTTGCTGGCTGGGGTTAAACCATGACAGATGCAGATATCAAGAAAATACTGAAAGCAAAAAACTATCAACTATTAAATTGTATAGCCAGTTTATCCAAGGATAGCTAAAGCAACGATGTGAAAGCAATAAATGATCTTTTCCCAGCTAACAAATCAGTCTGCGATGGGTGAGGCCAAGTTCTTATCTACACAAGAAAACAGAATTGTGCCAGCAGCTGGGTTGATGAACCAGTGCCAAATATCAGCTAACTGAAAGTATCCTGACTTGCAAAACGTAATCACTGCAGGCTCATTCTGGTACTGGTTAGTCCCTGCTCCAAGGAGTTGTGGTCATGGTGAGCAGATCCCCTATGGATAAGTCTTGCTGCCATTGCAGTTTACTCAAGTTCAGAAACACTGTTGAAGAGGTTTTGTCTCTTCCTAGACAAGGTCTGTGCTGCACATCATGCTCTGGGTTGCGCACATGAGGAAGGCCATGCTGAAGTTGCTCACAAATCCCTTTTGGTTTTACTGCTGTAAGTTGTCTCCCCCAGTATGGCCGGTTGTCTCACACCATGTCAGTTCCCACATTTCAATCTATCTCAGGTTAGCAAAAGCTATAGTAACCAGTAAGAGGGCTACAGGGTGATCCATGTAGGGAAGACCACGGGAGGAACCGTAATGTCTGTAATGACATTGTTTGTTTGACTGCTATCCTACTCCTGAAAGACAAAAAACAGCCACTGAATTTGATCTTTATAGTCAAGTATGGGCAAGATTTTACAGGTATTCCCTCTAGGGATGAAATCATACTAGCAAATCACTATATATGTCTGTATCTCTATTATTTGTGTAAGATAAAAAAAAAAAATCAGTCATTGGATTAATCCCTCTCACACCTTCCATGACCCCAAGGTCTGTTGCAATGCTCCTGTAATTACACAATTCTAATTACATAGGTGCTGGTGATATCCATATGATTGAAAATGCATTTTTTCAGGACTCTGAGCACAGAAAATTCCCATGGTGAGGGCATTAACTTAATTAAGCATTCAGTTTTGGACTCAGCTTTCAACTCTGCCACAGAGCTTTTGCATGACATTGAGCAAGTCACCTAGCCAGGTTCTCCTCTGTAAAATGTGAATGATGAAAACCTCCTTTTACTCTACTGGAAGTATAAATGCTTTCACTGTTGAGAACCCTTTCAAAATCTTCTGATGAAAGCCAGGTACTATTACTAGGATGCTCATGCTGATGTCTCTTGTATTTGTTTGCTAGTCTGTCTTCTAAGGTTACTGAAACCTTTCCAGACTTCTGGCTAGTTTCAAACTAATATGTTAAAAAAAGAAAAGGTAAAAAGAGAAAAAGCTCATAGACAAAGCATCCTCCCTGCACACAAGCCAGAGAATAATTTTATTTCTTTTAAGTGTGGAATTCCCAATTTTTCAAGTCAGGATTTCTGGAGCAATCGGCTTCCTTGGATCATCTGTTTGTGTGCAGCTCCACTTGCGCCCTACCCCCTACCAACAGAAAGGAAACTGAACAGAAATCCTTGAGCTTAAATATTTCTTTAGCTTTTTCTAACACTTTGTGACCCCATGTGAACTCTGTCTTCACCCCAGCCCATGCGGGGTCATGACCCACGGTTGGAAAACACTGGCCTAAATCTAAGACATTAGTCGAGCTGCTTCTCAGAGGTGACTTGACAGCTGTCCACTTCTGTGGGTGTGATGCACTCTTGGAGAGAATGCTGTGACCTGCCAATCATGAGATACTGTTTCATCCACATCAGGGAGTTTGCCCCATGGAGCTTAAGAAAGAACAAAGACCACAGAGCACAAAAATGAGGTTTCTGTTTAAGCTCTTGGCTTGCTCTGACTCCTGGGAACCTCAAGGTGTTTTCTCCCTTACTTCATTTTTATGCTGAAATGGCTCAGATTCTAAGATGAGATAATTTTTTTGTTAACATGACGGTCATTTTGCATTGATTAGACATAACAACCCAGAAAAGAAAGAGAACTAGATGTCAGAAAAAGACTCAAATTAAAAGAGACCATAACATTTACAAGAAGCCTGTGCATGTTTTGGATGTTCTCTGAGAAAAAGATCTGCAAAACTGGCAGTAGCAGGGACACGTTGAGTTGGGAAGAGCAGAATGTAACAGAGTCAATCAGCAGCTGGGAAAATGAGCAGAGGATGGTGGTAGAAAAGGTAAGCACTGAAGAGTAGATAACAGAAGGACCAAATGGAGCAGAATCATTGAAAAACACATTAACATTGCCATCAAAGGGGAGAGAAGACTTAGGAAGGAAATGATTGGGAACATGTGGCTCAAGGGAGAGGGAGGCAGTGACAATTGATTTGGTTTTGCTGAAGAGCATGTGAGACAATATTGATGCAGATCTGACATTGCTTCCTTTCTTGGCCACTTGCTATGTTGTTGGGTCTCAAGCGTCCATATGCTAAGCTGGGAGTGACTGGCCTGTCAAGCGTGGATACGCTGGGTTCACATTTTCAAATTGTTTATTGCTGCAGGATGGAACTCAGCTAGAACCTGGCAGTCATTGATGTCTCTTAAATAGACAACATATTGTCTACCTATGAGGCTAATTCTCAGGTCTGTTGACATAAAAATCAAAGATATGAGAATTTCTGCTTCTCCTAAATCCATATCTTGATGTGTCACTGCACATAGCTCCTCAACTGCTTTGTCCTCACAGCTTTCAATTCAAAATCCTCACTCTTTGGCCTCAGTGCTACCAAGGAGAGACCTGTTCCATCAGTACCCCTGAAGTACATTAGGCTGTTAGCACTGGTTCTTTACTTGGCAGAGTGTCCCCTGTGTTATTGCTTCCTGGAAATGAGCACTTGCAGCCAAGGGCAGTTTGTCTTAGATCTCCAGACTGATTTGGACTCCAAGTATCCTCAGGAACTTAAACACATCATGTTCCAGAAGCACAGGTGTATGGTTGCTCTGGCTAATATCCCTCTTCGGGGATGCCCAACTGGCCATAGCTGATGATGAGCAGAGAAGCTGTGCCCAGGTTTCTGAAATATTATTGTTCTCTCTCTGTGGCATAAAAATAACAAACTACAGAGGATGGTTACTTCATTTTTCTCACTGCTTGACAGCATTATTTGGATAAAGATTGCCCATGATTTTTGTTCTGCAGCACTCTCTTGACTTCTGAACTACGGATATGTTCTGGATAAGCTTAACTTTGGCAGGTACCTCACATAATCCAAGCCTCTCTGGCCTCCTCACAGAAACCCCCTTTGCTTCTCACCCCCTTTCTTCCCTCACCCATAGCTTCCTGTCTGGTTATTTGTGTCGAGGAATTTTCCATTCACTAAACATCTGCCTCCTAAAGAGACATTTTGAGAAGGAGTTATCTTAAACTTTAGCCTACTTCCTCAGCAAACTTATTGTTTAGTCACTCTTCAATTGTTAACTCTTAATACCTTCCATTGTCATTGCTTTGGTGCATGTATACTAGGGGCACTGCCAGCAGAAATGGCTACAGCAGCATGAGTTCTCTACACCCATTTTCATAGCTTGCTTTCTTATGTCCGAATGTATTAGCGTCATAGAAAGATTTCTCCAAATAACTACTTGAATGACTGTGTCTTTTTTCATGTTGTACCAAAGAACATGTTTTCTGGGATATATTGGTTAGCATCAGGCACAGATTATCTGTTCTGAGAAGAGAAAACTGTTTTCAGGCATGGTTTATCTTGAAAAATAGTGTGATGTGTGATTGATATTTTTTTCCTTTGAAAAACCAACAGTGCTAAAAAAGACCAAAATTTCTGGGTAAAAGAGTCATTTTTTGCTTGTCACACATTCTTGGTACTGACAGGGAAGCTGATATATATCTAGTTTAATATAATACACAGAGAGAGAAACAAGACGCCTTTGGTTAGCAGATTTTATTGTAACAAGATAAGGTCAAGACCTTAGCAAGAGCCATGAAGGTTCAAGAGACTGTTCAAATGGTCTCTGCCTGTTCCATAGGATTAAGCATCCCCATTTTATCCCATTAACGTCACAGATTGAGTTTCACATCTCCATTGTACATAGGACACAAATCCAAAAGAGATCCTAACAGATGCAAACCCACTTGTCTTTCCATGGGGTTACGATTCCAGGATTCACCTGGTGTAAGCACTAGGAAAAAAGTTTCTGAAATACCTATCTGTAAGTGTCCCTAGCCATTGCCAATTTAATCTTTATTGACATGATGGGGAGTCCATTTTAGCCATTTCTCTAGGGAACTTAAAGAACCACTAGGATGTTAATAGCTTTGATTTAAAAAAAATATCTTTTTACAACCTTGGTCTTCTGCCTATTTCCACTTTTTTTCAGGGGACAATGTGCCATTTTCATTATTTGCCTGCCTAAGAAAATACAATTTGAAAGAAAAATAAAGCCCAACCAGCTTTCAGGATTACTAGGATTTGTATATACATTAACAAGTTGGAATATTCTATCATGAAGGAAATGAAAAAATGAAACCCATATATGTTTGCATATTATGAGAGTGTCAAATAGGGGGAATTGGGTAAGAAATCCAATACTCTTTGTTAGGTGAGCGCATTTGGTAAATCATGTTTTATAGTTCAATGTGGATTAGACAAGCCATAACTAATTTGTCAGATTTTGACTGAATGCCAATATTTTTGTTACATATATGACATTTTAATCAACTTCATCTTTGAACTGAAGGCCTATTGGAGAAGGAATTTTCATCTGACCTGTCACTGTTTTTTTAACAGTGAGTAGAAAAGGAAGAATGAAATTATTTAGAAGCAAATTGCTGTTAGACAAAGCGTGGTGAAACATAACGAGATAATCAAATTGTATGTTGAGAAGGAAATAAAAACATTTCTCACGTAACTGATTGGGTTCCCTCTGATATACTGTGACTTTCATACACTGTGGGGTAAGTAAACTGCTTAATCAACTTCCCCTTATTGCTGCAAAACACATGATATGAATGATCTGCTCATGATTCATTAAGTCCTCTGAAAAAGTAGGGTTGATTCAAATGCTTCAGCTCTGCCTTGTTAACCTCGTTAGTACTCAGCGAATGGCAATGAGCTGAGAAAGAGCAGAGCTCATTTTGCAAGCACCCTGATTTACAGATTCCCCATGCAAGGACAGTATCTTTGGAGCATTTATTACAGATGTCGGAATCCTAAGTCTTTAATCACTGTGCTGTTAATTAATACCTTATTTGTTACTGTCACTGTTTGAATACTGGATGTGCAAAATTCCACATGTGAAAGTACTTAATGTAATCAGGTAATACATTAGTAAGGTGCTGCTCAGCTGTCAGTCTGGTGGAATGTAGGGGGTGCCAAGAAAAGCATTGCAAGTACAAAAAAAAAAAAAAAGAAAAAAAAAAGAAAGTGGGAAGGAAAAGGGCGAGAGTGTGGGTAAGATTTTCCTTAGACCTGGCCAATAAGGGACAACCTCTCCAGCTAGAAATTCTCAGACTCATGCTTGAAATTGCACTGCACTGCCTTCTGTCACTGGTAGGGTGTGATTTCTCTCTGAAGCAATGAACTGCACAAGTGTATTATGTGATGCCAACAGCACAAAGAGCTTCTACAGAATAAATAAGAAACAGGACAAAAGCATGCATGAAGGAGAAATGCCTTCCAAACAGATGACAGATTGGTTTTGGGTTGAGGAACAATTGCCAACTTCTACTGTTGTTATTTGTTATAGAGAAGGGTATGCTGAAATGTTAAATGTTGGTGTACACTATTAAGGAAAGGATTCTGAGTAATTCAGGGGTTGGTAGGTTTCCTCTCAAAGAAGCAATTTCAGGGTTTGCCTGTAAACATCTCCTGTCTTTCAAAATGCTGCAAAGTGACTGTGTGCTCCATGTTCCTTATGGTGTGGCCCCACAACCCTGCTTCCTCTCAAAAAAGGTGTGCTTTGGCAACAAAGTGTAAGAGTTAGGAACCAAGACCCTTGCCAGAGTCCAAGAAGAGAGAGGAGTGCCCCTTCTCTGTCGTTTTGAGCAGGAACCTAAGCTATGTGCTCTAAATCTTTTCGCAAAGAAATCCATTTCTTTCCTTTGGGAGTACAAAAGCAGAAGCCAGACAGTGCATGATCTAGTGCAGATGAGAGCAAGAGTGAATGTTGCTTCATTCTAGCAATAGCCTTTTGTTTTGGTGGTTCTGACTTCTGGATATATTATTCTAAAAAGCAAGTAAAGATAAAATAAGATTATTTGCAATGAAAAGCCAAGCTTGTATTGCAATATTCTTAACAGGACTATGGCTTCAGGTCTCTAGTAACATGATGGGCCCCAGTTCACCACATTACTTATTCTTAGAAGAGATGCAATTTTTTATTACTTCTGGCATATACTACTAGGAAGCCAGTGAATCTTATAAAGGTATACTGGATATCACTTCTAGAATCAAGCAATCACATTATCTGAGTGACTTATTTGCCTAAAGCCTGACAAGCTTATTTCTACTAACAAAGTCCTGCTACAAAAAAAGTAGGTGGACAGGAAAGTTTCCTCTGTGTATGTGTTTGAATGTGCACATGTAATTCCATAGTATCAAGGGAGATGACTCTTCTGTATTTGTCAATGACTGATTGAGAAAAGGAACAAGATAATCTGAACTGACTTGATAGAGGAATTAAATATTGTTAAAAATATTTAACTGAATTTTCCAAACTCTTAACTGTGATCTTCAGATGGAAGGTAAAAACTTTATAAGGGTCGTTAACAACTTCTGTGGTAATCCATTTACTAATACCAAATCTGGCTTTTGCAGTCTGGTTTTATGAGGTTTAAGGCCTTAGATTTTGTTTTTCAAAGCTCTAAAATGGTCAAAAAAATTAAACTTTCTAACTGTCATGATATGGCCAGTCATTTTCAGGTAGTAAGAATGGCTGTGAACAAAATATACCTGAATAATATAACAGTTGCTTTGCTAATAATTAGATATAGTTAAACTGCATCTGAAAACTTACATTGCTTATGACTGCTTTGGCCTCAGCTTGTGCTTCATCCATGCTACTCGGTGGTATTTCTTTCTTTTATTCTGTTGCCTTTTCATTTTTAAAAATCTGATCATCAAAAAAAAGTTACAAGATGTGATTTAGATATTGATGGACACAATGCTATGCATTTTAGTGAAAAGAAGTTAAAGAAAAATGATAAAGAAAGTGAGAATGGAGTCATATGAAGAGCTTCTGGTGAAGGAAAAAAAATCACACACACACACCCCAAACAAACAAACAAACAAAAAGAAACAAACAGAATGGGAGCCCTGATATGGAGGAAAAAAGGAATGAATGGGCAGAGGTCTGGGGATGAGAGAAGCAAGAAATAAACTAGCTTCCTGACAGAGGCAAAAATGGAAGATTCTGGTAAAGGCAGATGGGAGAAATAATGACGAGATGTCTTTCCTTTTCTTTTCAGTAACCATCACCATCTGTTACTGATAATTTCTCTGTTTTTGAAGGAGAGCTGGTACAGTAAGTGAGCCAGCCCACCAACATAGTCAGCAAAGGAAAAAGAAGAGAACAGGTTAGAAGAAAGGGAAATGCAGGGTTTTTTATATCTGATGGTAAACACTTTCATCCTTCCCTGCTGTTTGAATAATGCATCCTAATTTGACATGACTATACTGGTCACTAAGTTCATGCTAGGGTTATATAATCACAATCTGATCATTTTTCTTAAGTGCTGCTCAGCACAGAATCCTTTTATGTGGATAAAGGAAAGCAGCTATTCTTTTTCTTGTGATTTTTGGCTTGGGTTGATAGAAGTGTCAGCCAAGAACAAAAATACCTTCATAGTCTTTACCCTTTTTCCCTACAACACTTGTGAGTTTTACTACTATTTCTTCATTGTCCTTCTATCAGCTGAAACAGAACTTGGTGTTTATGCCTCTGTAGGTTTATTAGTATATGGCTTTGGTTCAAGTTTACTGAAGCGTTCTCCAGAAAAATGAGTATGGCCTCCAGATTCTTCCTGGCCATACGTGAATGGTTGGGATTTTTATTTGACTGCTCTCTGCTCAGAGGTGCTAAGATGGAACTCAGCCCCATCTCATTGCTCCACCTGTGTAATATGTCTTCTATGACTGACAAGGTCTAGATTTTGTGGGAAAACTGAAAATGTCTGCAAGCTGCGTGCAAAATGCCTGAACTTCAGTGACAGCTTTTCTGACAAAGTTAGGAGCACTGCCTGGCAGTTACCTACTCTTCCTTTCCCAGTTCCCAAGCTGTCTCTGTGGAAGAGACTGTAGGAATCCTTGGAGACAAGTTTGCTGGAGGAAGGGGTTATGACATTAAGGGATTTTATTCCTGTATAGGGTAAATCCTTTTCCAATGTTGTATTCGGTTTTTTTTGTTTTACATAATGTGGCCACCCCTGTGGCACAAAAAGTCTCAGTTACTCAGGAAGTCCTTGCCAGTCTTTTGTTTCAATATAAATGCACCTGTCGATGGATACCTTTAAATGAACTAAGGTAGTAGTGCAGCCACCATGCTTCAAATTGCACTTGCAACCTCATATCAGGATTTAAGTCTGCCTGGCTCTGCATTTAATGGTAGACTTTAAAGGTAAATGATGTTGCAGCAAATAGCCTCAGTGGTGTAACTGTCTTCCATACTAATGGAATTTCATTAGTAGGAGAGCTGAGCTTTTTGGGATTATATGATATTCAGGCACTGGCTACCCTGTAGGGTTTTTTTTTTTAAAAGCCAATAATTCAGATCCTAATTTAATTCACCGTGGTCAACTTGTAGAGACTGTGCTTCGTATAGTTTGGCTGGTTGCAGTATAGCCTGTACTTAAGCTAGAACAGGTGGGATGAAGCATTCCTCAGAAGCATCCATGCCCAGTGATCATGGAGGGAATCTGGAAAGATAACTTCAGCTAGACACCTATCTTACAGATGACTGAGGTTACATGAGGTGTGTGTTTTCAGTTGTGGTGAAATACTGGTTGTGCTTTGGGTGCTACTCATATGGATGACTGGCCACAGAAATCTTGTCTGTCTCTCTTCCTTGAAAATGTACAACCTGTCTTCTTATGTCCATCCAAAGAGTAGAACCAGGTTTATGTGAACTTTACACACAGGATTAGTAGTTTTCATAAGAAGTTACTATTATCTGACTGTTTCTTTAGCAAAAGAAACAGGTCTATAGTAAGTATTCATATAGGTGTAGAGCTCTTGATATAAAAATACAGCATCAGCTTTATTTTGCTTGGATTTTACACATATGTTGTATTGAAATTCTTGCTGCATTTTTTTTCATTGCTTGGTGGGGGTTTTTTGCTTTTAAATTTTGTAAGGACTAGCAATGCGCTGAATAAACTCTCTTTTTCTGACAACAGTGTTACTATCTGTACACCATTTCCTTTCCTGTAAAACAGAAAAAGTGTGCACTGCATGGAGGGCTTCTGTGCTTCTGCCTAGGGTTGGATATGTCTGAAAAGGGCTGGTTGGTATCCACGTGCTAGGCAGGTGGTTTGCTTACACACTGCAAACTCAACACATGCAGGTTATACGGGGTGTTGCGCAATGTGCTATTTTGTACAATTCAGCTGCACAGTGTGTGCACAATGGATCCATCACTTCTAGAAAATATTGCCTTTACTTCATGGATGGAAGGGGAAAACGGTGAGTCCAGGAAAACTGACACCTGCGTTAACATTAGTTTCATCTTTCAAGGGTGTCTTTTGCAGATGAATTCAAGAATACTTGGGGAGTACTCAGACATTAGGTCAACACATTATTTAAGAAAAAAAACCACTCATGAGGAAATTAATAATTTTCTATTTTGTGCTGGCTTTGGATGATATGCAGTAAATAAAGGCACTGAGTAATTTGTATAATAGGTACGGTAAATATATTTCCCTGCACTGAGCCCCATTGAACTTTTGCACTAAATGAGGTAGTGTTCCCATGGAAAAAAAAAAAAAGAGTATATGATCTTGTAATTAAAGACTCTGTCATAATTAATACCCACAAGGAAGCTGCATTAAGGCTGTGGTCAACATTAACTCTGGCACTTCCGAGCTTTTGAATGTCTGACTTTGTGTCCACAAGCTTTTCAGGATTTGTTTGAGTTTTTCAGTGCAATAGATGTTTAAAACTAATGATCCAGTGATCTTAGCCTGCTAGGGTAGAAAAGGTGTCTAGGATTAACGTACTGCATTGCTTTTGAAAGATTTAGGATATATGGTAATTTCAGGGAGATTTACTACATCTTTAGAAATGGATATACTGTAAGACGACCATAATTTTTTAGCCTTCAATAACAGTTAAAGCAGAGAGTAGCCTAATGTCTCAAGTAAGAGTTTGGTTAACTCTTTTACAATAATTTAGTTCCTAGCATCTAAAACATCTCACCCTTTATGATGCTTGTTTTCTTTAATGTGTGGTCTGGGACAAGACTAGAAGAGAAAGTCATGCTGTCTCTGAAGCTGAGAATGGCTACTTAGCATCCAAATATGTAATTAGGGAGCTTTTCATGCCTTTTTAATAAGTTGTAGTCATTAGTAAATTGCCAGTCTCATACCCCTCAAATGATTCAGAGTCTTTAAACTTGACTGGACTGGCCCAATTCCATGCAGAGCAGATGCTTTTTTGTCTCATTTAATTCTTTCCCTTTTGTTAGGGGCTTCAGCTGCAAGTAGAAAAAAAGTGCTAGTTGCAAATAAAAGGCAGGACAGTGAAAACATAGCTCCTCCTCTATGCCAAAACCAGACACAAAGATCTCCCTCCTCTGCCTTTCTCCAACTTGAAAGTAAGTGCTCTGATATTGTGTCACCCCTCCCACTCCTCTCAGGAAAACTGAGATAAATCATGGATCCTGCATAGATACCTTTAGTATTGTATTTAGGGTTTGCCTACACAAACCCTGAGGAAAAATAATGCAAATTCACAGGAAATATGAAAGTAGATTAAAATGCTTTAAAGCTAAACTGCATTATGCCATATACATGCTGTTACTCAAAATTACAATAACTTTAATGTCATCAGAATGAATTGACCTTTAATGTAAATTCAGGCAAACAAAATAAAACCATTTTAGCTCAGAGTTAGAATGTTTATAAATCGGTAATCACATTTAAATCAGTATCTCAATTTAAAAAACCTATTTGGTTAATTACAAAGTTATTGCAAATGGGCTTTTAAATTAAGTTGGTCATGTGGCATTAGGCTGGTGTTTAAAGTTTTAAACTGGATTATTTATATGACAGAATTTATTGAACCAGAAAGTCAGCAGGTAGATGCCCGCAAACCTCTACAATTCTGAAAATGTCCTTAGTGTTTTAAAACACTCTGAGTAGGATCTTTTAAGTCCATTGGGTACATTTTGTTTGGACTTCAGCTTGTGGTCTACAGTAAAAATTATTTTTTCCCTTATTGATTTCTGAATCGTGTATGCTCAAAATATAGCAAGATATACATCTCCTTTCTTCATAGCCTAAGCTTGCCATCTCCCTTTAGGTACTTTCTTTTTCTCATGAGATTCTCACAAGCAGATGAAATGTTGCACCAGAACAAAATCCCATGAAGTCTTAAGGTAGTTACAAGAAATTATTCACTCATACTTCTATCTTATTTTTTTATATATATTTGTATGTATGTCTGCACTGAGAAAGTCAGCAGTACTTTAAATTAATTGACTTCCAAGACCTTTTGTCATCCTCTCAGGATGTTCTAGATGGATGAACGGAAGTAATAATCTTGCTGTATAATTTTTTATATAATTCTGCAGATTTGTACTTGTGAGATGAGGGTAACTAATTAGCAGTCATTCTGAAGACAATTGTAAGAACTGGCCTTAAAAAAGCATGCTCTGAAACCACGGAAGTCTATGGATTTACATATGCAAAATGGAAGAAAAACTTTTCACTTCTAATATTTTCCAGGTTTTGAGACAATTATTTTAAGATGCATATGAAAAGAAGAAATATGTTCTTCAGAACATGCAGAAATCCGCAAACATTATCAGTGCAGCATCACAGAATCATGGAACGTGTTGGGTTGGAAGAAACCTTTAAAGGTCATCTAGTCCAACCACTCTGCAGTAAGCAGGGACATCTTTAATTAGATCAGGTTGCTCAGAGCCCCATCAAGCCTGATCTTTAATGTCTCTGGGCATGGGACCTCCACCACCTCACTGGGCAACCTGTTCCAGTGTTTCACCACCCTCATGGTGAAGAACTTCTTCTTAATGTCTAATCTAAATCTACCCTGCTCTAGTTTAAAACCATTGCCCTTTGTCCTATCACTACACATCCTTGTAAACGATCCCTCCCCAGCTTTCTTGTAAGCCCCCTTCAGGTACTGGAAGGCCGCTATAAGGTCTCCTCGCAGTCTTCTCCAGGCTGAACAAGACATTGTGCTGGGGACCTAAAGTGTGGATATCTTAAAGCAGATGCTTTAAGAATGAGTCTGTGGAAAGTAGATGTTGTCTTTTAGTGATGCTTTCATGGCATCTGATAGATTCTATAGAGTTCATTCAAGTTTTTTTCCAGAGGTACATCAAAATCACCTTCTGTTCAGCAGACCACAGGGTGCATTTCAAGCTCTAAACTGGGCTGTGTTGCTAGTGTTGCCATACCTCATCAGTCGCAGTGTGCTTTCAGGACCTGTTACTTCTACATTAGAAAAGGGTTTGCCCTCAGTATTTGCAGCATGAAAGGAGACTCCACAGAGGCATGAGAGAACGCAGAAGAGTTAGTAAACTCTCTTGGGTTTTGGATGTGCAGGTACTAAAGGAAAAGCAAAGTAACTTCCAATCCATTGAAAACTGGTCAGATATAATATACATAGGTCAAAGAAATATGCACAGAATGCCAAAGTCATGAAGAAACAGTTAAATGGGAAAATAATTTGGCTAATGGTGCATATAGGCATTTTTTTGTGTCAAACAGATGAATTATCACTGTATCCTTGTCCAGCAAGCCCAGCTATTGTATCCAAGGAATGGATATGCTCTCATACATTAGCTGGGGCTGCCAAAGATGTGGTTAAACTGGAGGCTGCCAAACTTGCATAAATGAGGAAATATACTTTCCTGGTACTTGGAACCTCTCACCAGAACTTAGCTTTCCTTTTAGATCCTACAGGATCTTCTTCTTTTCTTTAACAGAAGCATTTTTTTTAAGAATTAACCTGATAACCCTGGGTTTATTCAAAGATGCTCCAGAGAGTCTGCCTGTTTGAGGAAGATGTACATGTTCAAGTGATCATGCATTATGGTGGGCCCTTATTCTGGAGAGGATTTTACCCAAAACCTGAGATGTGTATCCCAGCACTGGATGTCACTTGGTCATCTTTCCTGGCCTTTCTTGAGTCTCAAAGTACTTGTTCAGCCATTGCAATAATCTAGGAATCATTAAACCCTTAAGATCCTTCCAGCAATGTTATTTTCTGCAATAACCCACATTGCTTTTCACATGCTGTCTCTGTTTTGGATCTGCCTGGAACCAGTCTCCACAAACCCTGCACCCCATCTGTGTTGCTGTGGGGAGCCCTCTGTCCACACACTTCAAATCAGTCAACTTTTTGTGGTCCTGATGCAACTCTAGACCAAACAGCTGGCATAAATCCTAACAGTCTAGCACAGACTCAGATGCCTTGCTCTCCCAGTTGAGCAGATAAACTGTTATGTATTACTCATTGCTTTTAATGTTCATCCCTACCTAAACCATTCAGGCATGCATATTTTCAGAAGGGAAAAGAAGAAGAGAAGAATTAAAAATTTATTTCACATTATTAGTCTAAAAATTGTACAGTACCACTATTTCTACCCTTCCCACTTTTCTACAGTCACATTTTTATCTTGCTATGTACAAGGTGTATGGCACATCATAAATTGAGTTGTTACTTACAGTAGGGCCCAAGCACTTTTCCCTCTTCTATATCCAGTCCAATTCCTCTCACATTAAATAAGGGATTGGATTCAAATTGGTCTACGGTGGCTTGACCCCCACCACGTAGTTAACCCAATAGAATACATCAGAGATGTTTTCTGAAGGTAATGTTCCCAGTATGTCGACAAAGTTGCCACTTGGGTAGCTGGGTCATGTTTTTTTCCCTATTTTTTTTAATTTTTAACTCTCAAAGTGTGAATTTTAATTTTTCATTTAAGTCACTTTAGAAAACAATATTGTGGGCACTCTCACTGATTTCTAGGTGCTAAGGCAGGCCTCACTAGAGAGTTGCACAGGCTTTTCCAATGGATATGAGGCTTTTCCAATGGATATGAGGCTTCCATAGAAGGAAATAGATATGAATATGTGATGATTTTCTTGGCTTGTTAGTTGTGCAGTGGATAGGGGGGCAAGGAGGAGCAGGAAGCTCAGCAAAGTCCCTGCATCCTAAAATCAGTATAATTAGAATATGCTAATCTTTTGCTCTCTATTTCAAAAGCTGATAAGAGGCAGCTCAGAAAGCCTCATATTTAGAAAGAAAACAGTCCACAAGAATTATATTAAACCTTTCCTTCTTGAACCAGAGCAGATAAATTGAGTGCTTATACATAGGTTCCTTGACTCATTCTTAAGCATAGTTTCAACGTTCACTGGTATAAAGAGACACACCTGGAATTTTTACTAAGAATGCATATTAATGTCTACTGAGGTCACAGCTTTCCTAATACTCTATTGATCCATAGCAGCTGGATTTTAGTTTCTGTTGCTCAAAACCAGGTATTGCTAGAAAATGCACAGGGAGAATCATTGTGAAGTGTTACAAAGCAGGTTGTCTGTGTAGCACCCACAATCCGACTCTCTGCTATCTATGGGGACAAACCTGTCGGAAGAACAAGATCTTACTCTAATTCCATTTTTTTCCTGATGACTCACAAATCTGTTGAAAAGGACTTTGCCCATCACCAGTGCTGCAATCCAAGTGGAGATCTGCAGCCTAGGCAGCCCTGTTTCTCGATAATCACTTCCTCTCTGGTCCCAGTGATCACTGATAAATATCAAATGGTGGGTGTAGAACATCCTGTCCTCTTCACTACTTGAGCTTTTATGGTGACTTTGTATTTTCAGATCCCAGGAAAATGTGGGCACCATATGACAGAACTGCCAGTACAAACATGAGATTGTTGGAAAGCCAAACTAGAAAGCATAGTTCAAGAACTTTACATAAAGCACTATAAATCTTGTATCATTGACTGTTCTAGTTGTATCGTTTTGCCAGCACCATGCTATTATTACATATTTAATGAAGGCTTCTTGTAAGCTGCTTATGAATCATATCCACACACACCTGCTTAGCTATTTCTGCCAGGTTCCAATACATTATTGACTGAAGCAAAATTGATCTTGTCCTGTGGACACATTTTTTTCTTAGCTCTGAGCTTCTGTGACAAGGGTAAGGGCCAGAAACATTGTTCCAGCTAAAGCCAAGTGAAATTAATTTAAGTTGGGGGCACAACTGCTATTTCCTAAAATCTGGTAGCTTTCAGTGGTTCTTGTTTTGCCTTTGAAAGGCACAATTTGGGAAAATCTGGAGGTTTTTCAGGAGAAAGGTTTTGGCAGGTTCAGGAGCACACAGTGGAATCAGATCACACCATACTTTTCAGGCTGTCTTAACTAATTTCTGTCTTTCTCTGTGTTCCAGTATCAGCAGTGGCAAATGGGTTTATTTCTTACAGGTCTGTGATTATCAGAACACTAATGCATGTGTACTGGCCACAATGTTACTGCAATGGTGACTCTTAGTTACTGAAAAAGCAAGATAAATTTTAGACACTGGTTTTTCACCTCCTAAGCACAAGAATTCTACTTTCTCCTGCAAAGAAGTTAAGGAGGAAAGACAAACAATTTCAGGCCTTTCAAAAATCTGGCTTTTTCTTGCATTTCTTAGAAGATTTGGGGTTGACTTTTGGCTCCTCATGTTGCTGACCAGTGAAATCTTTTGGTGGATCTTAACTAGGTGTCTTGCACTTCCTTTGAAACTGGAAATTATTAAGACATACAGTTCATCGCTAACTTGCAGAATATTATATCCTGCCCTCTCACACCTCTCATCATTTAGACTTCTTACCCTCAGAAAAGAGAAATTGCAAGCCCCTCCAACCTATGGATGTCAAAATACCAAAGCCTTTCTTTCTGTCTCCTCTGGATGTCATCTTGGCAGCTACGAATCGAAAGAAGAGGCCTGCGTGGAAATGTTGTTTGTTTTTATAACCCACCTAAACCTGACAAAAGATTGGGCAAAGCTTTCTTTGCTGTCATGCAGTTATCTGGCATGTATTTGTCCGTCAAATTCATATCCAGGCATATGAAAACAGAGTTGTTACTATAAGTAACAATTTGTGCCATTCCAGATAAAATATGGTTTTGTTGGCTTGTTTCTCTTGAGATGATTTCAGATACAATGAACAACTGAGAGAGGAAAATCTAGTGATTGCACCCATGGGTTGGATAGCAGAGTTCTGCCACTTTGGCAGTTTACAGTAATTCAGTAGTGTTTATGGTGATAAGAAAGCAATTTGGTGAAAGTGAGGTAAAACAGCTAATGCAGAGCGAGATAAAACTGCAGTTAATTCAACCATCAGGAAACTGACCACTGAAAAATGGTCCTGATATGTCATTTTGAGTCAGTCCAGGTTGTGATTTTACTCAGTCCTCTCCTTGTTTGAGTTTCAGTGCTAAAAAGACCATTTGTCAGACTGTCACTCAAACAAACTTTATGCAACAGATACAAAGCAACCATAGTACATTGCTCTGGCATAGCAAGACACAGAGGCCCTTGCCAGTAAAGTTTTTCTTATACTGTTTGTATTTCATCAACCTTTCCAAAAGATAAAGATGTGATGTTGGTGGGAAACAAAATCCAGTAGTCCAATGGTGTTTATCAACTGCTTAGAGCCAGAATTGTATAAGTCAAACTGAAAGTGAGTAAAGACAATAAACAGAATGATAGATGTACTGGCACCTATTTGCATGTTATTTCAAGTCGTTGACAGGCTGGGATATAGCCTGTGCATACACAAATGTGCTTTTGCCCTCACGTTTTTGCCAGGCATTCTCTCTGCAAGCAACAGTGTAATTCTGGCGCCTACGTTCAACAAAAAAGCAGCTCACAAGAATACTATGTGTCAGAATACTGCTAACAAGCCTTATTACTTTTCATAATACATCATCAGCAAATTGAGAATATTAATCTAAAAATTTCTGTTAGATTCAGTCATCAAACACGTGCTTCCATTTTAGCTGAGAAATTGAATAGGAGACTTGTGACAAACAGGCCTTTGAAAACAACATGTCTTCAAGACTAAATTGTGATTTCTTTCTACAAGTATCCACACTACCACCACTAAAAGTATTACATAAACATTCACTGCTGTGAATAAGCGTTTCCAAACATGATTCCTAACTGGCTTGAAATAAGTGATCATTTTGGAAAGCAAGGCACTGTATGCAAAAGTCCACTGGTAACAAAAACAGAATCTCCTCTCCTTTTCCACCAGCCAAAGCCTGACAGAGAAATAGCTATCTTTTACTGGAACTGAATATCTGATTTTCTGAGAAGAGACAGAAAAAATGTGTCATGATGCCAGGTAATTTCTCAGCAGAAAGGAGGAGGACAGCTAAAATCTGGGCTGTAAGCCTGTCAAGTTTTTGGAATTTAAGTCAAGTAACTATGTAGCTAGTTCAGCTAATATTGATACTAGTGCAAAGACTCCCTTAAACAGTCTCTAGATTAAACATTGAATTTTTCCATTACTTCATAAGCACACTCAGATCATGAGATTTCTACCACTTGGTATCACTCATTGTCCAGTAGGAGAAGCTGGCTCTGATGTTTGATGGAGGAGGTTGCTTTTTCACATTTTTAAGAACATATGTCTTATTATACATACTCCCATAAAGCTACTCAGCAATGAGCTTTCTATTTAAACTTCCTCTTTGATTTTCAGATTCTACTAGTTTTGCATCTGCTGACTACACTGAGGATTGGGGAGGGTTTATTGTTGGTTTTTTAAAGGCACAGGCTATAACACAATTGAAAAAAAACCTCAAAGATACTTTCAGATGCATGCTACTTGAAACATGAAATCAGCCCAGTGAATCTCTAATAAGGAGACCAATTTAGGATGACCTAAGTGAGAACTGTTGAAGGAACACAAAACCACAAGCCAAGATTCCTTCTAAAGTCTCAAGTCTGACAGCAGCTGTGCAGTTGAAAGCCATTGTGTGTTATGGTGGGATTCATTTTGCCTAACTTTTGATGCTTAAATATCCAAGTGAAGTTTGTCCACAGGGCTTCCTCTGTAGCATCATAAAACAAATGGTAGGCTGGGCAAAATGAACTGCTCTTTGGAAGTGCTATGAGAGCTATAGGCATGCCATGAGCTCGCTGCTACACGAGAGAAGCCTTACTAACATGAGGGAGATGGCTTCAACACTCACTCTGGGTTAGAAACCTCTCTTCACATGATGTTTTCAGAGCTGAATCCTACCCTTGAGATGTAGCTGTGCTGCTGTTGCAAGTAATGGCAGCTGGAGATGGTCTGTAAAATTTAGGGCAAGTCCAACATAAAGCTTTTAATGATAGATTAATATTCAATAGAGGCATGAGGTTATTTTTTACTCTGGCAAAAACCTGAATGCAAGGAAAAATTGCCTGGCATAAGAAGTGGGGTTTTGTTGTTGCTTTTTTCTGTTTTACTCAGGAAATGGGTGTAGGCTGTTTGGGCACCTCTTCCAAGTAAATGTCTCTTCAGTACAGGAGAAAGGGGCACCTTCATTGATATGATGGAAAACCCAGCAGCATGCAAATCATGTCCTGGAGAAAATGTTGCTCTGGGCTGCAGGGTAGGAAAATGACCATACCTAGCACTGGGGTACAGGATTCCCTTGGCCTCATACCCTCTTGACACCATTCAGGTCATGCTCTCTTCCCTGCTTCATGAAATTTCAACCAGGATGCATCTGGGTACTGGTTTCTAAATCAGGGCATGCTACTGTATCTGGTGTATGGGTCATGGAGGAGAACAGCAGTCACTCTGTTCTGCACATGAGTGAGCCATCTAACAAGAGAGGAGTGCCGACACTCATTAAACAAGTGTCATGATTAGTGCAGGGGTTTTGACGGGCCTGCTGCAGAAGCAATCTTCACCTGATATATCCTAAATGGTATAAAAATGTCATCACCCTCTCTCACAAACACAAAGAAACACACAAAATCATTTTAGCCTACAGCCAGGAGTTTTAAATATGAGTGTGGACGAACTGCAGCAGCCCATCTTCTGCAGACTAGGCCTTTCTTTTGGTCTCAATAGCTCCATGTCCTTTCCATGCATGATAATACCTTAGAGCAGTGCTGTAATGTCTAGTTTATTATTGTTTACTAAATGTTTGCAAGATTAAGTGCAATGTAAAACAGATACCTGACACACGTGTGGCTTGGTTATGCAAGATGGGCCTATCTGTCTTCTTCTGTAAAGAACAAAACCCCTTTGATATTAAAAATTGCTCATTAAAAATTATTATATAATTTTTTAAAACATAAAATAGTTCTAGAGTAATGGGGAAAGTGTAATCTCTCCATGTTCTCTGGTTCTCCTTAGTCCTGACACATCAAAGCAGCACAGGGAGACATCTGTCACTAGTTAATGTCGTGGTTATGGAGGTAGAACCTCCTCTTCTGTTTGGGCCAATGTGGTCAGCCCTTTGATGGATGTGTTCAGCCTTCATCCAGTTTGATCACCCTGTGCAGCCCCTTGTTCAGATCTGCGTGTGAACAAGAATGTCCTGACCTGAGATCCTTTTTAATACAGCAGGGATCCGTGATATAAACCATCAAAGGAAACCTTTGATCTTTTGACTATCTCTTAGTCATCTGCGGCACAATGCAAATAATAATGAAAACAAAGCTAAGGAACAGAGCAGCTACATTAAAGAATCAGGCTTGTTGCCGGCAACGAAGTTAATCACTGAAGTTTTATCCTATCGTCAGATTCAAAAAGAAAGAGGGGGGAGGGAAGGGAAAAAAAGAGGAGAAAAAAAGCTGTGCTCAGCAGTGAAACCTCTTTACTAAACTGAAATACTCCAGGAACACTAGTTATTTTATGCCAGAAGAGTGTATGAGAGACACAAACATGCAGCCACTCTTTACAGTAGAATTTAACAAATAATCCTTATTTCAGTGTATTTACTTTTTCTCTTTTTGGTCTAATTTGCGCAGCAATATGTATGAATGTCACGAGTAAGTATCACTCAGTTTCAAATTATATTAGTAGCACTGGACACTTCACTGCTTTTTCTCTATTTTTTTCTTTTCCTCCCCTTCCTTTTCCTCCTCCCCATCTCATAATAGACCCTTGGGATGAAAAGCATGATGATTCCAAAAGTGAATATATCACTTTAGGAAAATAATATCTGAAAAAATGTGAACCTCTTTGCTATATTTTCATTTGATTTCATAGCATTTCCTGAGACCCATAAAACCTCAAACAAATGTGCGTGACAGTTGGAGCCTGAAGAAGTGTATGCGTGCATATGCACGTATGTCTGCACGTGCTCATGTTTTTCTGTCTGCATGTGCTTTTGTGAGCATACTGAAGGATCCTTTCAAGCTCTGATGCAAACCATGTCTATTTATATACGTTCTTTCTCTTATATTCCTCTTGCACATAATTATTTAGCTTAGGTGAAATTTTGATCTGACAAAAAGCCTTTAAGTTTTAAATCACTTATTTAGTAAGGGAACAGAAACAGCCTAGAAACTGCATTAATTTTCCCCTTCTGTGTGTGCTGTCAGTATTTCTGAACTTTGTTCAAACTGTCAAACTCTCTCAGAGGTTGAAAATGTTATACAACTTCTACAGCCCATTTGTAGTGCCAAAATGGGTCACTGTTCTGCCAAAGTAACCGATTTATTTGGCACAGTGGGCCAAATAGATAATTTACAGCTGCTGGGCCAAATAATCCCCATCCCCTTTGTGTTGGTCTAAGTGAAACCTTAACCCAAATACTTAAACCTGTGTAAGAAGAAAGATTTCATAGGTAAAGAGACCAAATTAATTCAGAATATTTACTTCAGTGGACAGATATTATGACAGCGTTGTTAAATTCACAATCTTAATCTCAGTTATTCTGAACCCTAAAGGTTCAGGAAGAATCTACACTTTTGCTAAATACTGACATTAAGTATGAGGTACTCTGAGGACAGAGAACTTTGAAATAATATTGAAGCTGGAAAACTCCAGGGATAAACTGTGATATGACCACAAGCAGATTAAGGTATGCAAAGAAACTTATAAATAAGGTCAAAAGTAGAGTGGTGCAGACAGGTTTGCACCAGGGGAAAGGAAATAACTTTTTTGGGAGGAAAAATTGCTGCAAGTCATAACAAAAATTAAAAAAAATCTAGCTTTTCTTGAATTCAGATTTATGAACAACCTCCATCAAGAGAGGTAGCAAATGATGCACAAGATTTGGCCAGGAGGAGAGCAACAGTAGACAGGCACTCAAGCCAACAAGAAAACAAGTTGATCAAAAAGCCTACCTGGATTTTTCAATAGTTTATCTGGAGCCACCATATCCCCGCATCTGTCTCCATCTTAACAAACCAAACTTCTTCTATAAAAAAACTTACTCTGTAGGAAAATGTGTTATCAGCACTGACCTGAACTGATTAATGTTGCCTTGTTTCATTAATGAAACTCTTATGCTCTACACATTGTGAGGCCAGAGAGTTCAGTTTGCCCAGCCCATGTAGTTTCACATCAGACACCAGTGCTCCCTCAAACTGGCCTCCAAAAAGGACTGCTAGGCTCTGAGCAAATTTGAGCATCCTTCAGCCAGAAGGATGGAGGATCTCTGGAGAATGGGACCTATGGAGAAGAAGGAAGATGTAGGAGAAATAAGTTGTTAAAAATATCCAGGGCTCTATTATTCTCAGGAAGTAGTGCATTAGAGAGGAAGGCAGAGTTGTTACAAAAAAGCAGCTCTAAACCTTTGATTTTTAAGACCTTTCCTGACTCTCTAAGGAAGACAACATTTGAGGGGCATTACCTACTTTTTTCTGCTCTGTTTTACACGGGAGATTCAGCATAGCAAAAGTAACAGGCACTGCAGACACTAAGAACTGGTATTTGCTGTAATGTAACTCACTGCTGCTGAACATTAGTATCGAAACAAGCCAGCCCTTTTACCTGCCAGTTATTCACAGACAAGCCCAGACTAGCCCTTTGTAAGGGTTAGCAACTATCATGAAAAAAGAGCCTGCTAGATGCCATTTCTGAAAGATGTCTCCTTTAAATATTGTTTTCCTTTCTTAGAGGGAGACTGCTTAGTGCACAGGGAATAACTCTTGGGTTTGCTAGATTTGTCAGTGCTGCCAGGTTAGAGGAGACATGAGCAAGTTTACTTTTACATCTGGATGAACCTGAGCAGACATTGAAAGTGTAGGTGCTTTGAATTTTTATGGTGGCCTATCTCACAGAAGCCAGAGCAGTACAGAGAGGTTGACAACTCCATCATTTTTCTTAACTGAAGCTGAACTGGGAAGCCTTCAAAAGACTTATTGTTGTACCAGCATTGAACCCTCAGACTGTATCCAGAGGACTTTAGATTGGTTTTATTTTCATATATGCATGCCATCTTGATTTTGTTCTCCTGTCTTTTTTTTAACACTGTAGTTGTTCAGTAGTTATTGGCAAGGGAGTGGAAATTTTACTTAAATATGTCATTGGTGGTATTTGAAAGGCAAAAATAAAGATATTTTAAAAGACCTGCTTGAATAGAAAAAGGATTTTTCTTTTTTTTTTTAAATAAAATTCACATCCATGAGCCTTTTGTTGTCTCTTGTTCCTTTCTTTTTGTACTTAGACTAAGAGATTTTTTGTTGTGTTTACTCTTACTAGATTTTGTGCATTTTCCTTTAATTTCTCTGTGTATTTTTAGCAAATCACCATCTGTGCAATTAATGGAAAATCCCATTTTTACAGAGCTTTAAAAAGTTATTGTTTCAGTTGTGTTAGAACACAAAGATAGCCCCTGTCCCATGGAGCTTCCAGTGTGAGACTTAAACAAAATACAGCCACTAACTAAACAGACTCTGAATCTTTCACAAAAATAAAATATTGCTTGTCAGAAATAATATATAGAACTCTTTAATATGAAAAATTGCAAATCTTCAACTGACCACATATCCTGCAGGAGTAATTATGTCATTTCAGAAGAAAATAAAACAGCCATGTTTTGTCAAATATAAGACATTTCACACACTATCAATTTTACAGATATAAATACCTAGGGGCATGCACAAACTCTATGATCACCAGTGGCAAATTGCCAAGTGAGGACAGATTCATTAAACATTAGAAGTATCGGGCACCCACCCAAAGCCATAAATTAAAATTTTAAGCCTTGAACATTATGCCACTGCATACAAGTTAAATATGTTTGGAGACATTTTTATGCTGCCTAATTAGAACTGAATGGAAATCCCAGTTAATGTATGATGTAGATCTTCCTTAGCGTAGTTTTCTTGGCTAAAATCAGTCTTAAAAGAGTTGTATTCCTTTCTGCAACTTGTTGCAGCTAAAAGAAGCTGGTGGTAAATTGGGTCCAGAAGATTTTAGGAAACTGCTGCAACTGGATGGTTAAAACAACCCCAGTGTGTTTAGGTTAGCGGACTGCCGGTAAACCTTTGTAATCTGCAGGCAGAAAGAGTGAGTTCTTAATGAATATTCTCAATAGCAGTGACTAATCTTCTTTGAAACTAGCTCGTCACCAGATGAAATTGTCAGCAGGCTTCTGCAGCTCCTGTTTGAGCAACCAGTCTCTATTTACAATTTTAAAAAGCTACGTGCATCTCGGCAACCAGATACAATTAAACTTAGAGTTTAAACAGCACGGCAAGCCTGAGCCTCTTTTTCTCATCTTGCTCACTAGGTTACACCCACCCACAGCAGCTACCAGGAAAGACCTTTGTGCACTGGACACAGCAAAGAGAATAGCTCGAAACATGAGCTGCTTAATTTGCCGTCTAAAGAAAGATTGTGTCATTTGGTCTATAATCTTGGTTGTACTAGGGAGTTGAAGATGAAAAGCAAAAATGTACTTGTGCTCTTGTAGTGGGAGAGAAGTTCATTCCCTTCAACTGAGCTCAGGCATTATCCATGAGGCACTTGGTATTTCATCCAGCTCCAGATTTCTTACTCATCCTCAGTTACTGCTTTGCTGGGTGCCATTTCATAAGGAGCTTGCAGGAGGTTGCCCTCAGATGTGGTCTTTTTCTCCTTTTAATCAGGGGGTTGGTGTAACTGACAAAGATTCTGTACCGTCAAATTGTTTCTTCGATTTAAAATTACAAAAATATACACAGTTTTCTTTCTTTTTTTTTTAAATAAAATTCAATCCAAATGTTAGCTTCTGGCCAAAACATCTCAGTGGCATTAAAAAAGGGCATAAAAAAAAATCTGGTCTTCATAATTGTGAAATATTATGAAGGATATTCTCCATAAGATTCCTTTCTGTACCACTGTGTTTCTTCACATGCAAAATATGAGTTTCACAACAAGGCTTCCTCTTGTTTATAACTAGCAGGTAACTATGCAGTTATGCAAACAGAAGCATAGGCAGTGACAGCAATAAAGTTAGACCTATCATGATTCAGTTATGGACAACAGCTTCTGCATGGGGAAGCGAAGATTTCCTGCTCCCCTAAATCACAGTTGTTCCCACAGAAAGGTCCATAGTGCAGACAGGAGATGGCAGAGATAGATGCAGTGCCGGCATAAGTGTGATGCTGGAAAACAGCATGACCAAGACTCACAATCTTGGAGCCTTTTTGTCAGCACTGGTGCTTGTGCTGGCGTTAAACCCAAGTCTGTCCATCCCCGTCATTTTCTCTCCATTCCTGATAAGACTGAACTTTAACTGAGCAAGTCCTAGGTAGTAATAATATTTTAGAAGTTATGAATGGTCTGAGCAATCCAGCAATGAGTGAAGTGCTCTTTTGGTCATAGAAGAGTCACAGAAGAGTCACAGAAGAGAAGGACAGTTCTCAAGTAATGAATTTGCAGCAATTATGTTTCTCATCTTGATTCCCTCTCCAGAGATAACAATGAAAGGCAGTGGAGGTAGAGGACACAGGATGAATAGTTGTAAATTATATTCACAAGTAAGAAACAGCAACAAAAAATCTCCACTGAGTGTTGCAAAGATCCTGCAGTGAATGCTGATTGTGGATCATTTCTGTGAAGGACTGGATGTTAGTGCCTTTCATGGTAAATTAAGGTTGGGTTACTTGGCATTAGCTCTGTTTGAAGTTCAAACAAAAGATAAAGGTCCCTTTAAAAATAACACAAGGAATTATTTTTCTTTTCATGTTTTGTTTTGTTTTATCAAATTAATAATGCTCATGTACTCCCCATTCACCCTGCGGCTACGATTCATATGTGTGTATATGCATAAATGAGAGATACAGGCTCTCAGAATTTACCACAAAAATTAAAACAGGAAGGCAGATGGCAGTCTTTTATTCCATCTGTATTTCACTTAATCAGCTACTCTTATCAGAACTGCTGCTTTGGAAATCAGTGGTTCTTATTTGTTCTTTGCAAACCAGAGACACACAAGCTGTCTTTTGTGAACATTCTGCTGGCTGACACATATGCAATACCTATCTATATGTAAGAAAAAAAAAAGTGAAATTACCTAAAAACATTTAGCATATATTAGGTGGGTTTAACAGAAATACATTGCCTAAAGATAGACAAGTCTGGGACCTTAATTTTCCTCTATTTGAGCCATTGTAAAGGAAAATGTCGGTGGAATCACACTGATGTAGGGAGTGAAGAACCAAATCTCTTTTGCATGAATTAGTAAAGTCTCATATTAAATGAAGCTGGGTGAAAAAGAGAGAGAGTGGCACTTATGTATCCATTCTTACCAGTCTGGTAGCTCACTACTAGAAGAAAAGAAAAGAAAAGAAAAGAAAAGAAAAGAAAGAAAGAAAAGAGTTAAAAAAAACCCCACCAACGCAAAAAGAATGACTGGCAAGCTGGACACTGTCACAGCGGATTTGTGGAGTTAATTTACCTATTTTGCAGGCATGTATTTTAATAAGATTTAATGAGCTGCTGAAAAGAGGAGTGCTGCTTTTTTTCAACTGATGGCAGTGAGATGAAAACAAGCGGCTTTTTAGAATGATGTTAACTGGCACTTAAAAAGTTAATAGAGCTTCTATGAATCTGTGTTGGCAGCACCTGGAAGAAGCAGGTGGGAATTCCACTGAGATAAATGGCAAGCCAGGGGCAGAACAAAATAATAAAGTCTATTTGCGAAATCTGGATACAGCATCAATCCTTCTGGCATAATCTTTTTCAAAATCAGTAGAAGTCTTGTCAGCAGTGAAGCGCAAAAGTATTTTGAAGTAGATCTGGGACTAGCAAAATGTTTATAGTATTTCAAATGCAGACAGGTTTTTTTAGAGTAATATTTTTTAATTTTTGTAACAAAATTTCAAATCACAAGTGTGATAAGTGAAGGAACGTGTAAGCCAACCACAAGAAACATCCTTGTTCCACAACAATTGGAGCTCAACGGCCCCGGGTGTTGGATAATGAGTATTTTCAGGATCATGTAAGTTCTTTGCACTGGAGAGATCAAGAGAAAGAAAGCATATGCATAAGCAACATGTCCAAATTCAGCCCTGAAATACTTGCATACTTCTCCACTCCAGTGACAGTGGGAAACACACACCACTGTCCACTGAAGGCTGAATGTTGGCCCCTTGCTTGCAATCCAAAACCAGCACAAAGGTAGAAACTGCTTTGATTTCATATGTTCCTTCTGAGATTTGTTTTGCAGTGGCTGAAACACAAAGGCTCTGCTTTTCTAGTTTGGCTGAGCTCCTTAAAGGCAGCATCCAAGAGGAGTGATAGCAGCAGTGGTGTTTTTCAGTCCTGTGCATTAACTCATGAGACCCAATGCCAGCTTTGACACTGTATGCCCAGAGAACAAGTAGCCAATAAGCAAGAGTTTTGACACTATCCCTCAGGCTGTTCTCATCAACATGGGAAAAGAAATGTGGCCTAGGGATGTCTATGAAGGGATGGCTGGAAATCTAGATGAAAAACTGTATTCAGTGGAAAATTATTTTCAGGACTCCAAAGAGGTCCAATACCATGCAATGTTCATACTAATGACAGAGGAGGAGAACACACTGCTTGAATTTGCGAATGCAAATTTGGGAGGGACTGCAAGTATACTGAAGGATGGGATTAGAATTCAAATTGATCATGACAAAATATAGAAATGAGCTGAGAAAATAGGATGTATTTCAACAACAAGTGCCAGAAACTACGCTTAGCTGTAATCAACTGCAGGCATAAGGAATGGGAGTGAATTAGCAAGACAGTAACTCTGCAGAGAAAAGCGGTGTACTGGATCCAGGCGGAACACAATGCCAGCAATATCATGGTTTTCAACACAGGTAAATGCTAGCCTGGGATGTATAACAAGAAGTAGAGCTTGATTGACATGTGAAATAATTCTTCAACCCTATTTCTTCTAGCACTTGTGAATCCTTAGATCAGGGTTTGAGTGTTGTCCTGGGTACTGTAGTTAGGGTTATTGGAGAAAACAGAAGACAGTAAAGGGTATGATCGAAGGTTTTAGAGAAATGGCCTACAAAAATGTGACTCATCTCTGGCAATTCAGTCTGAAAAGGAGAAGACTGAAGGAGAAGCCGGATGTTAAAAGTATATAAAAGACAGCTAAAAGGAGGAAAAGAGTGCTCTGTTCTCTATTTGCATCCTAGATAAGATAAACTGGGTCAAGTAATATGCATCTAAGATACTCTTCACTTTCTAATGGCAGAGAAAATGAAGACCTGAACTAGATTACCTGGAGAGTTGTGGATATCTTTAAGACTAGGCTTGATAAACATGTACCAGGAATGCAGCCGACCTGCCTTGGGCAAGGGATGAGCTGGGTGACCTCTAGAGGGGCTTTTACAGAGCACAGCCCCTCTCCAGCACTTGCCCAGCTCTACAAGGGCTGATAGAGATTTACTCGGAAAGAGAATGTGTGTCAACAGGTAGATTGTGGCTTCTCTGAGGTGCCAGGAAATTGTCAGGATTCAGCCTAAAATGCCAGTAACGTAACAAAGAGGTTGAAAGTAGAATTCAGATGACTGTCTGTTGGGTGAGGTGCCAGATCTAGAAGTTGGGCAAAGCTTTACACTGTCTCCTCCAGTCTGCCTTATCTTCATCTTCTTTCAGTTTGCTCTCTTTGCCTCTTTTATCCCTTAGGAGAAATTAATTTTGTATGTTTTTGTGAACAAATAAAGATCAGTGGCTTGTGGTTTTCATAACACATCACTTCGTGGTATGTCTTTGTCTGCAAATTCCTGTAGATAACAAAACTGAATAAATATTTAATGTAAAAAAAAGTACCACAGAAAAGAGCTAATCAGCTGCATTGATATAAATTGTTCTGTGACCCATGGAAATACATTAGTCATAATGCTCTTCTTGATAAATTCCATGCAAACTCATTCAGACATGCTGTAAAGCTAGGAAAGGAAAACATGAAAAGCAATGAGAGGCACTCAAGGTGATAATAAAAGAGAAGTCAGAAAAAAGATTTTTGTCTTAAAGTTATCCCACAATGTCTAACTCACTTCTCCTGAAAGCTGCTGATGGCACCATAGCCAAAGTAGGTAAATAGCCTCCCAGAGTTATGAAACTGGAGTGGTGTGATTTGCTCTGCTGAGGGTGGAGTAAAGATGAGGGCAAGGCTTGAGGTGTGGTTTTTAAATGGTGCACTTAAGGTCACGGACCGACTGGCTCCAGTCAGATTATTCCCCTTGTGTCTGCAGACAAGGCTCTTAATAGTACACCCTGCCTTTAGAAACTGCACAGAAGAAAAACAGTCCGTCTCCAGGACAGTGTATAAGATTCAGCTACCCTCCCTCACCAGAGAGGAGTCAGCATTTTGGTCTCAGAATATAGTTCTTTATTAAGGCCACGGGAATGAGAATTTTTCTGTAATTGAAAGGTGAAGAGTGGAAATGTGTTTTCAGAAGAAAGAAGAGGGGTGTGTAAAGTTTCCCTTAAGAACATCTGTGTCAATGCCTATTTGTATATTCCCCTTCATTTAGCAACCAGCAAAGTCAGGCCATGCACAACATTTCCATACTGGAAATCTCCTTATAAGGCCAGGCAATCTGCCCTCCTGTAGCTCCTTCCTTCCTCCTCCTGTGAAGTCAGGCTTTGAGGCAGAGCAGAGAGCAGTGACAAACTCCACTCCCTTGGAAGGCTTCTGGTGGGTTGCCTCTCTGTGGCATCCCTGCAGAGTACAAACCTGCTCCTGTCATGAGCTTCTCCTATGGAACTGAAATGCCTTAAAAAAGCAACAATCTCCCAGATTTGAAAGTAAGCAAAATAAGCGACCATCTTCTCCCTTTATTATCTCAAGATGAGGCTGTGTGTTGGCAATAAGACCCCTGTAATGGGAGCCCTGTGCATCTTTTCAAAGATGTGAATCCTTGTCCACAATGCTCCTTTCCATCTTTTCAAAAGTGTATCTCTGGCTCTTGCAGAGTTGGTCTCGGTTTCTCCTCTACAGTTGGACCGATCCCACAAGTGTAGTGGGCTGATCGCAACCACAAGACTCTTTCAACCTTTTTTGACTACTGAATGATATCCTCCACATCTCGTTTCTATGAAAAATGGTGTTTTACTGTGCATTTTAAAGTAATTTGAGTAAGTTGGTGATGTAAGAAAGATTGTAATGGATTAGAGTTCCTGCTTCTGTTGTCAGAGTGACAGATGGAGTAACTTCACTTGCCAATAATAAATGTAGTTTCTGAGTGTCATTTGCTTTAAAACATTTGTTTGTATAGGCATATACACAAGTAGACATGCAAAAATCTCTTTTAAACTTTTGGACTAGAGCTTCCCCAGTTTATTTCAGTAAAAATGTGACAACTGTTGAGTTTTGAGCAGATAAAGCTAGAATTAAATCCTCAAACTTTTTTCTGTGATATCTACTAGAGTTTTGTCTTCCATAAAGTTAAGTTTTTCAGTCTGTTTTAGATCCAGTATCTCTATAAAGCATATAGTGTTAAAAGCAAAGTTGGTCTTATCAGGAGGAATAAAACTGGCTGCTTCTAACGGAAAGAAAAAGCCCTTTAAAAATATTAAAAATCCAGTTTTAAGGTGCTTGCTTTAAGGTGCGATGTAGTTCTTTCACTCCTGCCTAGGCAGTCAAGTTGAATAGCAAGCTGGGCCAGATTCACACATCTGGCTCCTGATTTCATGCACGTTAATATACAAAGCCGTGCCTTGCACCTGCACCCCAGCACCTTCCCCTCCCCAAGGCCTGATGCAGTGGGTGTAGCCAATTTGCTTTGCTGGCCGGCTTTGCCTGCCTCCCTGGTGGATGCTGTCATCCCTAGGCACACCCGGTTCTGTAGTCATCCTCGCCATCTGACTCACCCACAAGTGCCTCACTCATTCGTCCCGTTGGGGTCCTGCCTTGCAGAGACCTAGAAACCTGCTGGGGCCTGCCTGACAGGGAAATAAAGGCTTTCCCACCTCAGCTGAGCTACACTGGATGGGAGGTAAAGTGTGCCAGAGGGAGAGGGTGCCGCAGGCAGGAAGGTGAGACCTGCACTGTGGCTCCCAGTTACACCACAGTGCACATCCCTGGAAAGCCTTCTCCCAGCTGGCAGAGTACTAGCCCGAAGCTGATCTCTGATGCTACCAAAATCACCTCAAATTTGGGATTCAGAGTTGCTAAGGACACAGAGTTGATGTCTGTAACAAATTTCAGAACTTTTCCAGATTGAGATTTTTGAGTTCATCTTAAGGCTCCAGGCAGAGGGCTCTTAGCATTTTTCAGCAAAGACACGTCTCAGGCTCCTTGGCAAATCCTGGCTGCAAGACCAAGTGCCATAACCTGCAGATGGCTATCATCAACTGTGTCTTGGCCATGCCACATGTTTTATTTCCATTTAAATTTCCTCTATCCCTGTACTCCTATAATTTCACCCTGTCTTTTGAGCACATGCGGGGGGGGGGGGGGGAAAAAAACAAAACCAAAAAAACCCCAAATCTAAAACAGTGTTGCTCCAAGGAAAGCAGTGATTAGACTGTGACTGATTTGAGGTGAAGTAGATTCCAGAGAGTAGAGTTTTATTTTCAATTTAATTTGATATTCACATTCACAACCACACAAAGTTTCCCCAAAAACATACCTTCAGAGGAAACACTAGTCAGCATTTCCCTAATTCAGGGAAGAGCTTAGCTTAATGTACATAACAGTTTTCCACTCACTGCTGTTTCTGGATAGCGTCATATTTGAGAAGGCACTTCATACAATTTGCTTGTCCTTTAAAGAGTGTTATTCAAATGAAAGTGAAGTCCAAAGAACAGTTAATTAATAACAATAATTGACTAATGAATACAAATGAATAACGAATGATGCAATAAGTGGATTTAATTACATACACAGTTAAATACAATGTCAGCACCTTTCTGTGGAACGCAACCAACCCACAAGAGTTTTGAAATCACAAACTCCAGGCCAAGATTTTCACACTGCTTATTTCAGATGCCTTTTTTGGAGGGACCTACGCTCAAGATGAAGTAATGCAGAGGACTTTTTTGCAGAACAAGGGCGCTCTGGGCTTTGTAAGTCAGGTACCAGTATGGTATCCTGAATTTTGCATTCCAGAACGAAGGGTCACCAGTTCATCTTTGGGAATCCCAGGCATATGTTGCAGCAGGTGACCAGCCTAGTGAACTGTGCATGTGGAGGGGTTTTTTTAAACAAACATAGACATGTTGAGAGCCAGTTTTAAGTTTATAAGACACATCCATCCCATTTTAAGCAGCTGCAAAGTTCCAAAGAATGAGTGCCTGTGTTTAGTAGGTTAAAAACTCTGCCTGTGGTTAATTCATGCCTCAGGGCTCAAAGCTCTAAAAGTGCTGGGTGGATCATTGTGGTTTTTCAAAATTAAGGTGTTTCATTCCCCGTAGTTTCTCCTTCTTTGTGTGTCATCATTTTCAAAGCTTTTATGGCAGGCTTAAATTTAGAGTCCTTGTGGCTTTGTTGGAGTACCACCTTTACCCTATGTGGTCACAATTTTGTGCTTCCTGTCCTGAAAAGATGGTGCCAAGATGGGTGGGAAGCATCTCAGTGAGGTAACTGAGGATGGGCAAAATAGCATCACATATCATTTATTTTCCAATTTCAAGGCAAGTAGATAGGCAAGAAGTATGCTTAGGTATCTAACTTCATTTAGAAAGAATGGGCCAGAGTTAAGTGAAGGCAGATGTATTTCATGGTCCCAGTGCTAATTTCATGTGTTGGCGGGAGTAGTCAGGGGTGTATGGGAATGTAAGTGTAGCATGATAAATAGATATGTAGATGTATAACATACCAATTATTTCCTTGGAACTGTAATTGAATTGTCTGACATGTCACCATATTTACGGACCACCAATATTTTACAACCCAGGTATCTAAAGATAGCTTTCTAAATTTTATATCAAGGTTGCTAAATTAAGGAGGCCTGAGCTTTTGAAAATTCAGTAAGAACTGCTGCCGGATCAGTCTGTCCAGAAAGCAAATCATTTTGACAAAGCAATAAAGATTCAAGTAGTTTCCTTATATTCTGTTCCCCTATGTTGCTTTGAAAGCCTCAACTATAGAATTTAAGGACCTTTCTGGAGAGCAGGGAGAAGTCCTTTTTCATATTTGAAAACTTACAAGCATTTATTGGGAAAAAAAGTTGTTTAGAAAAAAAATCTCATAACTCAACATAGGCAAA